>NC_091223.1:5062940-5093510 GCF_040958095.1 Procambarus clarkii
TAGAGTGTCCCCAACACTAATGATGTGTCTGATTTCAGAGTCGACCTGGGACTGCTGTATTCGACGATGGGGCAGTCTACCCAAGGCAGCCAAAGTCTCTCCACGTGTTTGCTGAAGAAGCTGTGAGTTGCTCCCGGACGAACACTGCTGAGAGTGTTAGCCTGCCTGTGACGTTTCAGAGTTGAGGAATCGTCGTACCCGGGGGTTGACTGGTGGAAAAGACTAGCCACTGTGGTGCTATAGAGAGGAGAGTGATCAGCGGGATCACACAAGCCTCCTGCCTAGGGCTCGCAACCCTAGTATCGGTCGTGGAGTGGCCTACACAGCGGAGCTGATTGGAACCTGCCAGCTTCAGGCTGTATTTGTGGCTGAAGGCCTCCACGACGGTGCACCCAGTGGGACTGTGATTTGGCTGGCCTGTGGCCAGGGTAGATTCGCCTAGAGAATCGAAGGATTCATCGTGGGCCACGACGAAGAGAACCAGGGCTAAGCATCGTTGAACACCGTAAAACAACCTGAGTCTTCGGAGGATGACAAGTTATTGTACATAAGTGTTGTTATAGCCCCAGCGAGTGACTGTGAGATATTTATTTATGGTGGTGGTTAATATATATATTTACGTTAGTGCATTTTTATCCATTCCCCTTTAATTTACTTGCGTGACGGAACTGTTGTAATCCACAAGTTAGTAGGAATTATTAGCTAGAGGATCATTTCTACAACACTTAACGAATGATGATTGGAAGTACATGTTAAGTAGACAGACTATGGATCACATATCAACGAAAGGTCAAGGGATTAAGACCGCAGCTACTTA
The DNA here is from genome assembly GCF_040958095.1 of Procambarus clarkii. Lineage (NCBI taxonomy): Eukaryota > Metazoa > Arthropoda > Malacostraca > Decapoda > Cambaridae > Procambarus > Procambarus clarkii. The sequence continues at coordinate 5,063,758 of NC_091223.1, forward strand.
GCCAAATTAATAATTCCTGGAAAGAGGAATTATTCTTTTTTAGGCTTCTAGGAACAAGATTACCGCTTCTAGGGATAAGGTTAATCGGATTATACCTTCCTTGAGAGGCGGGGTGAAATGGTTGATGTAGATGGCTGATTGGAGGCAGTCTGATTGTGGTAGTTGAACTGAGAAGTCCTCTGGATCTTCGTTGTGGCAGCAGCGAAGTGTAGCAGACAGCTATGTGAGAACCTGATGTGATCTTAGTGACGAAGTTAAGTCTGCAGTATTTGAGTATTGGTTGAAAGACTATACGGGTGTGGAGCATTGTAGTAATTATTCCGTATTAGGGACTTAGGCGGAAGTTACGAGTGCAAGTGGTGATCGCGGAGGTCAAGTGGTCTATGGGTATTGGAAGTGTATTTACCTAATAGAGTATGTTAATATGTTATTATTTGTCAGAGTCTATTCTTTGTAATTAAATGACAAAACCCGACGGCCTTTAAATACCTTCCATATGTTCACTCATTGTGTTCCAGTACAAACCTAGTGGTACGCCTCAAGGGTCTGGTGTGTGTAGGAGTACACGGTGGTAGTAACGGTTGCAGAGGCAATGTGTTATGTGTTGTGTAATCGCTGTGTTCGGAATGAATCGGGGTTCAGCGTACACAACATATTTGGTGGCAGCGCAAACAGGTTTTGGAACACTTTGAGGGATGAAGGAAGTGTGTTACTGGTTTAGTTGGTGAGGGAATGTTAGGGAATTGGTAGACGACATATTTGGTGGCAGCGCAAACAAGTTTTGGAACACTTTGAGAGATGAAGGAAGTGTGTTACTGGTTTAGTTGGTGAGGGAATGTTCGGGAAATGGTAGACGTCGGGTTGTGTTGAGAACGGTGGTTACTAGACGGAGGAAAGAAGGGTCAGGTGAGACCAGGTCAGAGGAGTTAATTAATTAAAGGGACTAGACCATTGTGGGGCACATGTGGGGTTTATTTCCTTCTTTCCAGATTCCTGCAACGAGAGACGGCTAAGATGCAATCTGGATCACTGAATCATCGGGAACCAAAACAACTGCAGTGTTCATAGTGCGGATTATACAGCGTGGCGAGGTAAACTAGCGTGGGTGAATGTGGGCCAGCGTGGGCCATGTGCGGCCATGTGTGGGCGAAGCGATGGGTGGGTCAAGCGAGCCACACCATGGAGCTTGTTATATATCGTCGGTATGGTGGAAATAGTGAGAAACCGTTGCTAAGGACAAAGCAAGCGTGAAAACTACGTAATTTGAAGTTAATTAAATTTCATGTAACGTGTAAATCGAATATTTTAAGGATAATGAAATATTACCTAAAGTACTGTGCGAGTTCCGGCCTTGTCAGACGTTGATACAGAAAATAGGCGCAGTGAATTATGGACGCCTTGGCATAGGGAGCGACGCATAATGTGACGGCACGGGTTCGATGTCTAGAGTACCGTGGAGAGGTCCATGGAGATTTTTTGTGGGTGCAGGTAGCATTATGGAGAATGTTACCGTGGGACACGGGGAGCGTGTCCCGTTGGTGGGGGTGTGTGACGTTGGGACGTGGCGACGCAGTGTGTATTGGCGTTTGGAGGCCGGGAGTACTGCATGGTTGTGTATTGGCGTTTGTTCGCTGAGTGTAGTGCATGGTTGTGTATTGGCATTAGTACGCCGGGTTTTGTAGTGTAATGCACATGTAGTGGCTTATTAAACGCCAGCATAATGCATAGTATTTACTGTAGTGAAATGTGCATGTTTTGACTGTTGATATTATGGATGCAGTATAATGCATGACATTGTTGGCATTGTAGCGCCAAGGTGTAGCATGAGTAGCATAACTGGTTGTTGTAACACCAGATGTATTGTAGACATTAGCGTTGAAGTGTGTTAACGTAGGTGGTAGAGTGTGGCGGGTGGCCACTACACAAGAAATTATGCCTGACGAGTGTTGGTCAGGTAATTAACGGATTACGAGAGAAAAGGGAGTGTGTGTGGCGTCTGGTTACTTATTGGTGGTGACGTCTCGTGGTGTTTTGATGCGCTCTGGCGCAAGGCATATGCCTGTGGTGGTAATGGTTTTGGGGGACGCCGTGTGTGTTGTGTTGAGGGCGTTGGGGACGCCGTGTGTTGTGTTGAGGGCGTTGGGGACGCCGTGTGTTGTGTTGAGGGCGTTGGGGACGCCGTGTGTTGTGTTGAGGGCGTTGGGGACGCCGTGTGTTGTGTTAAGGCCGTTGGGGACGCCGTGTGTTGTGTTGGGGACGCCGTGTGTTGTGTTGAGGGCGTTGGGGACGCCGTGTGTTGTGTTGAGGGCGTTGGGGACGCCGTGTGTTGTGTTAAGGGCGTTGGGGACGCCGTGTGTTGTGTTGAGGGCGTTGGGGACGCCGTGTGTTGTGTTGAGGGCGTTGGGGACGCCGTGTGTTGTGTTGAGGGCGTTGGGGGACGCCGTGTGTTGTGTTGGGGACGCCGTGTGTTGTGTTGAGGGCGTTGGGGACGCCGTGTGTTGTGTTGAGGGCGTTGGGGACGCCGTGTGTTGTGTTGAGGGCGTTGGGGACGCCGTGTGTTGTATTGAGGGCGTTGGGGACGCTGTGTGTTGTGTTGAGGGCGTTAGGGACGCCGTGTGTTGTGTTGAGGGCGTTGGGGACGCCGTGCGTGGTGTTGATGGCATTGGAGACGCCGAGGGTTGATAGCGTTGGGGACGCCGTGTGTTGTGTTGATGGCGTTGGGGAAGCCGGGGATTGATGGCGTTGGGGACGCAACTGGGTGGTGTAGTGTAGTGGCGTTTGGACGCCTGGTATGGAGTGTGGTGTTGTTGAGTATATGGTGGCGCAGGGGCGCCAGGTAGTGGTCGGTAAGGTGAGTATCGGCGTAGCAAGGTCGGTGCGTTAGGACGCAGGAAGTCGTTGTGAGGATGTGTGGCGTTATAATGAGGTCATCAGTGGTTGGGATGACCAGAGGTGGTGGTGTGTAGGAGTGGGTAAGTCGTATAGATAATATGCAATGTGGATAATTGCAGGAGTTGGTGGCTGCAGTAGGCGAGCCAAGTCGATATCTCTAGCAAGACTCATAAAAGACTAATAAAAATTCAATATTTTCATTAAAATTTTCATTAATTAAGTCGTAGTGGGTAAGTCTTATGGATAAGATTACAATGTAGAATTTCAAAATTTCAGGTGTTGGTGGTTGCAGTGGACGAGCCAAGTACATACATTAATTTCTCATTAATTAGGTTGTTACAGGAATCTCGCTTGAGACGAGCCAGTGGCAGTATGATGCTTTAGTGACAAGTTGGAAATTATTTTAGTGTGGTATTTATTGTGATAATGTATGTGCATGTATATACTGTATATTACCTCATCGGCACCATTACTGAGTGTTAGGCTTGAGAAGGTCCCCCGGGATCATGTCACAGCAACCTGTCCTCTTAAAAAGATCGTCACTTTTGGCCGTTTGCCCGTATGGCCGAATATGGACGTAATTTGAAAATGAAAAAAAAAAATTATATATATTTGGGAATTTTTTTTCAACAACAGTAAGTTAAGGGTCCTCTGATAGGTTAGGTGGGCAGGAAATTCTCATAAAGTTTCAAAACATTATTGTAATAATGTACTAGTATTGTAAGATCTGTTCACTTGAGAATGAACCATGGAGGTTCGAAACGTCGTGCAAATTATACAAATAAGTGTAATACACTCTATAGTAAATCACTTCTTTTCTTCACCTTAAAAGTACGAAAATGAGTTTTGGAGAACTCCTATTTCAATTAAGCCCTGATGCTAAGAAAATAGTTAGAGGGATAGAAGCCCTAAACCAGAAAATAATAAATACAGAATATGCGGTCATATTCAATGAAACATGTTTGAAAGAAAACCTGCTGCCAGTATACACCAATATATATATATATATATATATTTCGGTAGCAGTCTTTCCTGTAGACATATATTATTAAATATGACCGAAAAAGTAAGATTAATAATTCTAACACGAATTTTCTCAATCTTTCGTACATTTCTTTTCACTGTTGGTGGTAATTCAAAAATCAATTCTCCAAAATTCATTTTTATTTCTAGTCTGACGCGACACTTGAGCGCGTTTCGTAAAACTTATTACATTTTCAAAGACTTTAGTTTAAACATACACAACTGAATAGAACTTACACATCTCTGATTTGTTTATATCTACATTAGAGTGAGGTGAATGGGGTGAGGTGGTATTTAATAAGGTATTAATTTGCTATAAATTTACTAATTTACTATAAAACCAGAAAAACGGCCAGCCTACTCATGAGAAACTCTCCAGACACAAAACAGAACGCTTAAAAAGAGACCAACGTCGTCTATGCCTTCAAATGCCTTCTTGGGGACTGTAAGCTCCAAAAAACCCAGTATATAGGCAAGACAACAACATCTCTTTCTAGGCGTTTAACGATGCATAAGCAACAGGGCTCCATTAAGGAACATATAATCTCTTCCCACAACCAAACCATCGCCAGAGAAATCCTAGTAAACAACACAGAAATCATCTTTAGATACAGCGATAGCAGGCGGCTTGAAGTTTGCGAGGCACTACGCATCAAAAAGTCAGCACCAGCAATCAACAGCCAATTAATGCACAACTATATTCTACCCACCTCAAGACTCCGCTCCAATATAGAAGCATCAAGAAATATGGACCAATAGGCTTTCTTCAATCACTTCTATTCAATACCCATTGTTTCGTGTTCTGTCTTGTGTTGATGAAATTAATACCTTATTAAATACCACCTCACCCCATTCACCTCACTCTAATGTAGATATAAACAAATCGGAGATGTGTAAGTTCTATTCAGTTGTGTATGTTTAAACTAAAGTCTTTGAAAATGTAATAAGTTTTACGAAATGCGCTCAAGTGTCGCGTCAGACTAGAAATATATATATATATATATATATATATATATATATATATATATATATATATATATATATATATATATATATATATATATATATATATACATATATATATATATATATATATATATATATATATATATATATATATATATATATATATATATATATATATATATATATATATGTCACCTCACCTCTCCTGACTTGTCACCTCTCCTGACAACTATCTCCTTGTTCTCACGAAAGCTTTTAGCTGCCGCTTTGAGCTCGGGGGACAGTATGGTGCTTCTGTAATTGCCTCGATTCTTTCCTCCTTCTGCAATAAGTTCTGCTTGTAAGGTATCTTTGGTAGTGACCTTCTTTTGTGTCTCGAGGTCGAATATGTCGTCCAACAGAATTTCCAACTCTATTTTCCGGGCCATCTCACTCGGCAAGGCAGCTAAAAGCCTTCGTGAGAACAAGGAGATAGTTGTCAGGAGAGGTGACAAGTCGCCAATATATGTCATTCTTAAAAAAGACGAATATCTGGCGAAAATGAACCTCATACTCTCTGACCAAACTAAGTTCCAAAAGGGTAACGAAGGACACTACAGCCGAATTAAAAGCAAAGGTCAACAAACTGATCGAAACTGTGAACGCCAAGAAATCCGGACTCCACCTGCCAAAGATCATTGGGGAATATATACCTGGATATGCGTATGGAAATGTCAAGACACACAAGCCTGGAAACCCACTTCGGCCAATCATTAGCCAGATACCCACACCCACGTACAGACTGGCGAAGCGACTCAACGGCCTGCTGACTCCTTATGTTCCTTGCGCCTTCAGCCTGAAGTCTCCAAAGGAATTTGTTGACTTACTGCGGGGCACACGGGCCACAGGGATAAGAGCCTCGTTGGACGTAGAATCGCTGTTTACCAACGTACCTGTGGACGAGACAATCGGGATGATAGCCGACAGAGTGTATCGTGATCCAGCCTGTACTCCTCTTGACATACCAGAAAATATTCTGAGGAAACTACTCCAAGCTTGTACTAAAGAGGCACCCTTCTTAAGCCCGGATGGGCACATGTATTTCAAGTAGATGGGGTCGCCATGGGTTCTTCCCTAGGTGTCCTGTTTGCAAACTTCTACATGGGTACCATCGAGCAAAAAGTCTTAGTCGACATGAACTTGAAACCGGCCATATACTGCAGGTATGTTGACGACATTTTTACACAGGTACCTGATGTCAGACATCTGCATGAGCTGAAGGAGGCATTTGAGCAGAGTTCCGTGCTGCGTTTCACTTACAAGATGGAAAAGGATGGGAAGCTTCCCTTTCTAGATGTAACAGTCATGGAAAAGAGCGGAGGTTTCCACACTGCAGTCTACACTAAGGAAACGAACATAGGAATGTGCCTAAATGCCAACAGCGACTGCCCAGACAGGTACAGGAGGAGTGTTGTTAACGCATATGTCGACCGTGCTCTCAGCCACAGCTCAGAATGGAAGCAAGTCGACGAAGAACTCTGTAGGGTAAGGCAGGTCCTAGTCAACAACGGCTTCTCCAATGGTTTCGTCGAAGACATCATAAGAAGGAAAGTGAAACGCCATGCAACCTCTGAAGAGACAACTAACACAACACCTATACCCCCTATTAGACTATTTTACAGGAACTTCTTTTCCACAGCTCATAAAACGGAGGAAAGGGTCCTGAAAGATATTGTTAATAGAAACGTTATCCCTACAGACAAAATTCAGAGGATACAACTGACGATTTACTATAAAACCAGAAAAACGGCCAGCCTACTCATGAGAAACTCTCCAGACACAAAGCAGAACGCTTTAAAAGAGACCAACGTCGTCTATGCCTTCAAATGCCCACTTGGGGACTTTAAGCTCCAAAAAACCCAGTATATAGGCAAGACAACAACATCTCTTTCTAGGCGTTTAACGATGCATAAGCAACAGGGCTCCATTAAGGAACAATAATCTCTTCCCACAACCAAACCATCGCCAGAGAAATCCTAATAAACAACACAGAAATCATCGATAGATACAGCGATAGCAGACTGCTTGACGTTTGCGAGGCACTGCACATTAAGAAGTCAATACCAGCAATCAACAGCCAATTAATGCACAACTATATTCTACCCACCTCAAGACTCCGCTCCAATATAGAAGCATCAAGAAATATGGACCAATAGGCTTTCTACAATCACTTCCATTTCAATACCCATTGTTTCGTGTTCTGTGTTGTGTTGATGAAATTAATACCCTATTAAATACCACCTCACTCAAATGTAGATATAAACAAATCGGAGATATGTAAGTTCTATTCAGTTGTGTATGTGTTAAGTCTTTGAAAATGTAATAAGTTTTACGAAACGCGCTCAAGTGTTTCGCGTCAGACTAGAAATAAAAATTAATTTTGGAGAATTGATTTTTGAATTACCTCCAACAGTGAAAAGAAATGTACGAAAGATTGAGAAAATTCGTGTTAGAATTATTAATCTTACTTTTTCGGTAATATTTAATAATATATATATATATATATATATATATATATATATATATATATATATATATATATATATATATATATATATATATATATATATATATATATATATATATATATATATATATTTTTTTTTTAAACCTAGAAGGGGTACCACCTCTGGTGCAAATGTAGGGACCCATAGCCTCGGAGAAGAAAATAAAGAGTACTCAGAGAAGACCTTGTGGATCCTCACTGAACACTTTGATATTTTCTTCTCCTACCACCCCTATTCTTTTGTTAAGTGTGTATATTTATCTAACTTTATTTGAAAATGTCGTTACACAAAATATATATATATATATATATATATATATATATATATATATATATATATATATATATATATATATATATATATATATATATATATATATATATATATATATATATATATATATATATATATATATATATATATATATATATATATATATATATATATATATATATATATATATACATGGAAGGGAGTACCACCTCTAGCTGGAAGAAGGGGGACCCATAGCCTCGGAGGAAACCACGCATAACGCATTAGAGGGAATGTTTAGATCCCATCCAATACAGTTTCTGTGTGCTTTTCTCCTACCACCCCCTTCCTTTTTTATTTGTTGTGCTTTATTATGTATTTGATGGTTACAAGATATACATGGGTTGATACAAAAATAATAATACAAAAAGGTGCTTAAAGGTTATGGATCTCTTGAAAAACACGACAATGGGAAACATTGATGAATGTCACAGACGGGTTCGATTTATTGTTGCAAGTCAAACACTTCTTCGAATTCCTCTGAAGTTGGACTAGTGTCCAGGACGAAACAGGCATTTCCCCGCTGAATCGCAACACTGAGGCGCTGGAACAAGAAACTTTTTGTTCTCTGGTCTTTTGTAGCGCTGATCAATTTTTCCCCGAATGCCTTCAGGAACTTCAATGCATATTTTCCCCACGAACCGAGGGGCTCCGAGCCGATCAGAACAAAGCTGTAGCAGTGTACCAGACCTCTATATTTAATAATTTTCTGCGATTCCCTGAAAGAAGCAGCACCACCGCTTTCACGTGTGCTGTAGTGGAGGTAGGTACTGGCCAGTGTGGCAACCCACGTATAGTCCCATACCACTTGCTTACCATCCTTCCAAGGTAGCAAGGTGACCCCATCTGGGCGCTTCTGAGGGTCGTTAGGTCTGGATAAGTGTGGTTCTCTTTGTGCCGGACAGTGGGCTGTGGCGAGGCTCCTCTTGATGATGTCGTTGACTTCTTCATGTCTTGCAATTTTACCCTGTGATTTACGACATACCAGACCATGACGACCATATTGGTCTGTGTTACGGCCCTACTGGGGTGTAACCGGGTTTTTCTCTGATGTTATTAGAGTTTGGGTATCCGGCCCCAAGCTAGTAGTGGCTTTCAAGGGGTGCGATCCATAACACAAGTTAAATTAAAGGGGAAGGGATGCTAATGCACTAATTTAAATATATTATTTCACCACCACCATAAATAAATACCAATCAGTCACACGGGGTTATAAATACACTCTAATGTACAGAACTGTCTTCCTCTGAAGACATAGGATGCTCCACGGAGCTCACAATGAGTAGCCCTGGTTCTCTTCTTTGGCCCACAAAGAATCCTCTGATTCTCTCGGCGAATCTACCCTGGCCACAGGCCAGCCAAATCACAGTCCCACTGGGTGCACCGTCGTGGAGGCCTTCAACCACAATCCAGCCTGTAGCTGGCAGGTTCCGATCAGCTCCGCTGTGTAGGCCACTCCACGACCGATACTAGGGTTGCGAGCCCTAGGCAGGAGCCTCGTGTGATTCCGCTGATCACTCTCCTCTCTCAACACCCCAGTGGCTAGTCTTCTCCAGCAGCCAGCCCCGGGTACGACGATTCCTGGTACTGCCACGTCACAGGCAGGCTAACACTCTCAACAGTGTTCGTCCGGGGATGACTCACAGCTTCTACAGCAAACACGTGGAGAGACTTTGGTTGCCTTGGATAGACTGCCCCATCGTCGAATACAGCAGTCCCAGGTCGACTCTGTAATCAGACACGTCATTAGTGTTGGGGACACTCTAGGGCACCTCACTTACAGGCTTAGACACAAACGTCCACCTATCCACTCCATAGATGGTGTTGCTGTCTAAGCGCCACCTCACCAGAGGTCAGCAGCGGCTACATTACAAGCTGATTAAGACGAGAAACCAGCCCCTGTGGCCGGTATATCCTGTCCTCACTAGATGGCGTCGTCCATTTGGAGGGGGTTTCGAGAGCAGACTGGCAGATGGCGTTGTCGTCACTGCTCCGTGCTAGGACGCGCTGGACTCGGGTCCATAACACCTCCCCACCAAAAAAGAATTTGGTTTGGGTTTCTATAAAAGAAAAAAAAACCACCAAATTAGTCCATGGGTACAACTCTAAATGGACTCACGTAAACGATGAACTGGAGTGAAGAGGATGACTTTTCTGCAAAACTGTCTTAGTGAGAAACCCTGGCACAAAGGAAACTTGAAGATGGAAGGCAATGACCTGCCTGATGTGCCTTCATACAACCTCACTGAGATGTTAATCAGGAGCATAATCATCTTACGTGTCTCGAGTAAGGATTGGTATAGACACGATCTGGGGTGAATCGACACTTCACTGTGTCGTGGCACCGATGATGGCTGGTCACAGACGGTATTTCTGGTACCGGTCAGGTAGTCCTTCAGGGAGACGGGAACCTGGATTACAGGGGTTTGATTATTTAGAGTGACAGCGACAGTGGGTAAGTCAGTCCTTACTGCATACGCCTCTACTAGGCCCACACCTAGTCCCAACAGGGCTGTTCGTACATCGAAGATGGTATTCGCTCTGCCACCGTCAGGTCGACCAACGTTCCGCATAACGCTGCAGCAAGGCTCAGCAATCACACGGGGGGGTTTCAACCTGTCGGAAACAGTCACTCATAATTTCCTTTCCCATACCTCCTGCATCTACCATCACCTTCCAGGTTCCTTCTTTGACTGTAACACTCACAGTGCACGTCTCTAATCCCTGGGATCTCTTCGCGATGTTCATGGGAGCCATCATCTGTCGGGTCGTCCACTGGTCCTTACTGAGAACACTCACAAGAACAAAAAATACCGCTAAGAAACATTCGGCTAACTTAGGGATAAGTTTCATGAGCTTGTCATGTCCATAGCCGGCTATATCCATTAGCCTGGTTTGGACCGAAGAGGGCACTAGAATTTTCGCACATACCTCACATACCTCCGACGTCTGGGGAATCTCTGGCCGGTTCAATGAACGTTGTACCTTGCCTTACTGCAAGTACTCAGGGACCTTCACTCCAGACTCTAGGGTATCCGTGGGTGTTTGTACCCAAGGCCTCTCTTCTTGCTCAGTCGCTTCTGCCATCATAACCTCATGTTCCTTGTCAGGAGAAGAATCAGGAGACTCTACTAGAATGCTGTCAATCTGTAGGCGAGAGGACGGATTAAACACGTTATCTAATTCCATATCGGTCTGTACTTGGATATTACCAATGCCTGCTATTACCTCGGACCTTGCTGTTCCGGCTGACTCGTCCACAATCTTGGGATGATTGTTGCTCCAATCTGTCACCAAGTCGTTGGCTAGTATCACGTCAATCCCAGCTATAGGCAAGGTATGAACTACTGCCAATGCACATAAGCCACTGAAGTAAGGCGAGTCGAGATGTACCGGCACTAAGGGGGCAACATACCGCGTCCTAGGAAACCCGACCAGGACAACCTTTTGTCTCCCGTCTACACTTACTCCCTCGGGTAACAAGTTTCTCACGATCAGGGACTGCGCTGCTCCACTATCTCTGAGCACTACAACTGATCTACCAGTATGATCACTCGTTACATACCCGTTTGAAGTGTGAGGGGCGAACAATCCTGGTTCTTCCTGACTAGTCATAGACTGGCTTCCTACTGGTGGTGTCACACAGCACATCAACATCACCTCCCTACGTGGGCCGCTACCTCTTCTGCCTCGGCACATAGCAGCTACATGCCCTTTCTGCCCACAAGTCCAACACACCACATTCCTCCTTGGACTACGGTGTTTCGGACTGCAAGGACAGGTCCTTCGAGGACTACTTGGGGGCGTTTTCACAGCACTTTGTGGGACAGGTCTCTCTTCGTCTTGACGAGGCTTGCCGAACAGACGTGGGTAATTCCTAGGAACATACATAGTGGAAGACCTATGCGTCAGTATGTATTCCTCATCCATGGTGGCTGCTGCACTCAAGGTCTCTATCTGCTGCTCTTCTAGGTACGTCTTCAGATCTCCAGACAAACAGTCTTTGAAGTCCTCTAACAGTATGAGCTGCTCGAGGTCTTCTTTGGTCTCAACCTTCCGAGAGGCACACCACTCTTGGAAAAGCCGTTCCTTGATTGTTGCGAATCCGGTGAACGTGTGCTCCGAGGTCTTTTTCAGGTTTCTAAACTTCTGCCTGTACGCCTCAGGTACCAATTGGTACACCATGAGCACTACCTTCTTCACCTTGTCGTAATCGCCGGAGTCATCAAGGGACAACGTAGAGTAGGCAATTTGGGTCTTCCCAGTCAAGATGGACTGTATCATGATGGCCCAATTCTCCTTTGGCCATTCCAAAGAGGCTGCGACCTTCTTGAAGGCTGCGAAGAACTTCAAAACTCCCTTCTCGTTGAACTTCGGGACCATTTTGATGTTCCTTACCGGATCGAAACTACTGGTTTTCATTGTTTGCCTCCCACCACCTAATCACAATACTTCTAGCTCATGTTGTCTCTCTTTTTCCTTTTCTTCTCTCTCTCGCTCTTCTCTTTCTCGTTTCTCTTCTCTTTCTCCCTCTTCTTTCGTTTCTTGTAATTCTAAACGCCTCATCTCTAATTCTTTATCTTTCAATTCTCGTTCTATTTCTAATTTCTTCCATTCTATCTCGCGATTAATTTCCAAGGCACGCATTTTGACTGTAAGTAAACATATATTCAGCTCACCTGCATCACTGTCAATGTCACTGCCCTTATCTTCCTTTTCAGTGGAAAATACTTCCTCACTTTCTTTTGTAATTTGTGCCTCGCTTTCCTGTTTCTCCTCGGCCTTCAAATGCCGGTGAACCTTGGACAAGATCTCCACACGGGAATCACTGGCATGTATCTTTAGCTCCAGGTAGGCACTCACTAGTACAAGTTCCTGTTTTCCCAGATATTTTAATCTGGCAAGACAGTCCTCCCTGTTCAGAAAGGCCTGAACATCGTCCAGATCGTCGATGGTCGCTTTTTCTGCCATTGTCACTTAGATGGAACACTAGCACTTAACACACCGCTTCACTTTAGCACTTAACGCACCGAGCACTTCAGTTGCCACTGTTGCACGTAATTACACCAGGCACCGTACTATGCAATATTGCACTTAATCACAGCGAGCGCCGCGCTCTACAATATTGCACTGAATCGCTCCGAGCACCGCACAGGACGTATAACGTCCTAATAGTCACACACAGGGGGAATTATTTACAGGGGATTGCGCTACTTCACCACCCCTGTCAAACATACTTGACAAGGGGGTCGGATCCCACTGGGGATGCCAATTATGTTACGGCCCTACTGGGGCGTAACCGGGTTCTTCTCTGATGTTATTAGAGTTTGGGTATCCGGCCCCAAGCTAGTAGTGGCTTTCAAGGGCTGCGTTCCGTAACGCAAGTTAAATTAAAGGGGAAGGGATACTAATGCACTAATTTAAATATATTATTTCACCACCACCATAAATGAATACCAATCAGTCACACGGGGTTATAAATACACTCTAATGTCCAGAATTGTCTTCCTCTGAAGACATAGGAGGCTCCACGGTGCTCACGATGAGTAGCCCTGGTTCTCTTCTTTGGCCCACGAAGAATCCTCTGATTCTCTCGGCGAGTCTACCCTGGCCACAGGCCAGCCAAATCACAGTCCCACTGGGTGCACCGTCGTGGAGGCCTTCAACCACAATCCAGCCTGTAGCTGGCAGGTTCCGATCAGCTCCGCGGTGTAGTCCACTCCACGACCGATACTAGGGTTGCGAGCCCTAGGCAGGAGCCTCGTGTGATTCTGCTGATCACTCTCCTCTCTCAACACCCCAGTGGCTAGTCTTCTCCACCAGCCAGCCCCGGGTACGACGATTCCTGGTACTGTTACGTCACAGGCAGGCTAACACTCTCAACAGTGTTCGTTCGGGGGTGACTCACAGCTTCTACAGCAAACACGTGGAGAGACTTTGGCTGCCTTGGGTAGACTGCCCCATCGTCGAATACAGCAGTCCCAGGTCGACTCTGTAATCAGACACATCATTAGTGTTGGGGACACTCTAGGGCACCTTACTTACAGGCTTAGACACAAACGTCCACCTATCCACTCCATAGATGGCGTTGCTGTCTAAGCGCCACCTCACCAGAAGTCAGCAGCGGCTACATTACGAGCTGATTAAGACAGGAAACCAGCCCCTGTGGCCGGTATATCCTGTCCTCACTAGATGGCGTCATCCATTTGGAGGGGGTTTCGGGAGCAGACTGGCAGATGGCGTTGTCGTCACTGCTCCGTGCTAGGACGCTGGACTCGGGTCCGTAACAGTCTGCCATCGCAGTTCCGCAGATGCACCTATGTTCGGTGAGGATGGGGGCGAGAAGGCGAAGGGCAACTCCAATGCGGAGAGCGTCATGACTGAGGCGAGTTCCCAGGGCTGCATTGGGCACAGCAAATAAAAAATCCCCGGCATGGGGTGCTGTTACCGCTAGGAGGCGGGCTTTGTTTTCAGCATCAGCGTTGTCAATCATTGCTGTGACAGTCTTTTCCATTATGGGGCTATCCCAGTGGGCCTGCTTGGGGTCTTTTGGGACTTGTGGTCGGGGTTGAGGGTGTGCAATGGTGTCCCATTGTCTGGCTGCTTCGATGAACGTTTGATCATGAGTTCCCGCTGTCTCTCTCATACGCTCTGGTAGGATCTGCCCTACCAATTCGTTGGCTGTTATGCATGAGGATAAGAATGCTGGAAGTGCTACCTCGGTTGCCTTTCGTATGCCTATCCCTCCAAATCTCACTGGGAGTGTTGCTTGGTCCCACTGACTGTCATCTAAATCTAGGTTGAGCGCCTTCCTGAATATTGACCTGAGGAGCTCATCATATTGATTTAGAAGTGGGTTGCCAAAAGTTGGTGCACACCTTAAGAAGTATGTTAGCCTGGGCAAGGTAAGGCACTTTGTGAGAAGGTAGAGGGCATCGTGGGAGTCCAAGTCCCCTATTCTCTCTTCCATCCTCTTTAGGTCTAAACTTTTCGTCAAGGACTGCAGCAATGGCATTGTGGCCCAGAGGTGCTCCAAGTAGTGTGCTGTCGGTGGGTTTAATGACTGAGGCTTCTGGTAAAACTGATTTCACTGCTCTTATAATTACTTCACTGGATGCAATAATTTCGCACTTGGAGGGGTTAAGAACGAGACCCATGGACTCCCCCCGTGTCTTCACCAACTGCAGGTCTTCCAGCAGGGAATCTTGTGTGCCTGCCAGAGTGCCATCATCCAGGAACCAGATGTTGAGCTCACTGGACAGTCTGATTGTAATTTCCCGAACCGCTATGCAAAAGAGGAAGGGTGCAAGTGGGTCTCCCTGTTGAATTCCCTCTGCTGAGGTGACTTCATGTTTGCCAAATAGGAGGTTTCAGTCTTTGCTGTAACCTGCTGACCCAAACGGGAGAATGCTTGGGCAATGTTCCTGGACTGCAGTGTGGATTGCTTCCCTTTTGACCGAGTTGAAAGCGTTTTTAAAATCTAATTTTACTACTGCCTGGTCTTCAGTAAGAGAGCTAATGTAGGCTCGTGCAGCACGAGCCGCTGATTCACAGCCTTGGGGGACTCCAAACCCCAGCTGGTTGGGTTGCAGCATGGTGGCTGCTTCCATTCGGATACTTCTGACAACAGCCCTTGCAACTAGGAGGCGAAGGGTATTACCAACGGCAATGGGTCTGATCCCTCCCCCCTTCTTTTTCAGGGCACATAGGGATGCACCAAAGAAGAATGGTTTGATTTCATCACGGATTAACCCGGCGAGGCAGTTGTTGACAAACGTTGTGATTTCTGTCAGGAGCGCTTCTGCAGCTGGGCCAAGAACAGGGTTCACCATTTCCTTCACATGTTGAGGTCTTACCCCTGTGTAGCCTCCTGAGGAGCCCAGGGGAAATGAAACGATAGCTTTATAAACCTCTGACTCCCGGAGGACGAGAGGTTCCTGGTTAGGGGCGAGCCTGACCTGTGGGGGAGGTCCACCTACGGCCCTGAGGGGGTGTTTTTCTCTCAGTGCTTGGGCTGTAGTTTCATCCCTGGGCAAAATTTTGTCCTCACTTGTGATCAACCTGAGTGCCCCGACTGTATTGCCCTCTTCAATTTTCTTGCTGACTTGGGTACCTAATTTTCTGTTGTCGCTGATTGTCGGACTTGGTCTGCCTCGGCGGTGTTTGGTGTGTTTAGGGAGGCGGACTAGGTTGTCAGCCCTAGGAAAATCCCTAATTGCTATATTGACGGATGAGGCCAGTGACTTGCCTCCTCTGTCTGGTACACCTAAGCATGCGTTGCCAAAAAGTAGCAGATTGTGCCAGGCTTTGATGGTATTAGGTACATCAAGGTTATTTGACCCTCTGTTGACTTTTGCGATGAGGTCCGTGTATTTCCCGGCAGCAAATGGGCGAGAGGCCTTTGGGATATGGGTGAGTGTCCTGGTTGACGTTGCTTTAATTGCCTCTAGCAGGTCGTCTGTTGCAATGTAATCTGTTGCGATTTGTACTGGTGCAAAAGGCTCCTGAGTGCTGCCTCCTCCCACGGGGGGCCTCCCTGACCCAGGACAGTCCCCATGCTGGCGTATACCTAAGCGTATATATACATATGTGTATGTATATATATATATATATATATATATATATATATATATATATATATATATATATATATATATATATATATATATATATATATATATATATATTTATATATATATATTTATATATATATATATATATATATATATATATATATATAAATATATATATATATATATATATATATATATATTTATATATATATATATATATGCGAACAAGCCTGAATGGTCCCCAGGACAATATGCAACTGAAAACTCACACCCCAGAAGTGACTCGAACCCATACTCCCAGGAGCAACGCAACTGGTATGTACAAGACGCCTTAATCCACTTGACCATCACGACCGGACAAAATGAGGTGATAGCCGAGGCTATTTGAACCACCCCACCGCCGGCACTCGGATAGTAATCTTGGGCATAGCATTTTACCAAATCACCTCATTCTTTGGGGCACACGTGAGGAACACAAATGCGAACAAGCCTGAATGGTCCCCAGGACAATATGCAACTGAAAACTCACACCCCAGAAGTGACTCGAACCCATACTCCCAGGAGCAACGCAACTGGTATGTATAAGACGCCTTAATCCACTTGACCATCACGACCGGACAAAATGAGGTGATAGCCGAGGCTATTTCAACCACCCCATCGCCGGCACTCGGATAGTAATCTTGGGCATAGCATTTTACCAAATCACCTCATTCTTTGGGGCACACGTGAGGAACACAAATGCGAACAAGCCTGAATGGTCCCCAGGACAATATGCAACTGAAAACTCACACCCCAGAAGTGACTCGAACCCATACTCCCAGGAGCAACGCAACTGGTATGTACAAGACGCCTTAATCCACTTGACCATCACGACCGGACAAAATGAGGTGATAGTCGAGGCTATTTGAACCACCCCACCGCCGGCACTCGGATAGTAATCTTGGGCATAGCATTTTACCAAATCACCTCATTCTTTGGGGCACACGTGAGGAACACAAATGCGAACAAGCCTGAATGGTCCCCAGGACAATATGCAACTGAAAACTCACACCCCAGAAGTGACTCGAACCCATACTCCCAGGAGCAACGCAACTGGTATGTACAAGACGCCTTAATCCACTTGACCATCACGACCGGACAAAATGAGGTGATAGCCGAGGCTATTTGAACCACCCCACCGCCGGCACTCGGATAGTAATCTTGGGCATAGCATTTTACCAAATCACCTCATTCTTTGGGGCACACATGAGGAACACAAATGCGAACAAGCCTGAATGTTCCCCAGGACAATTTGTGTTTGTGTTCCTCACGTGTGCCCCAAAGAATGAGGTGATTTGGTAAAATGCTATGCCCAAGATTACTATCCGAGTGCCGGCGGTGGGGTGGTTCAAATAGCCTTGGCTATCACCTCATTTTGTCCGGTCGTGATGGTCAAGTGGATTAAGGTGTCTTGTACATACCAGTTGCGTTGCTCCTGGGAGTATGGGTTCGAGTCACTTCTGGGGTGTGAGTTTTCAGTTGCATATTGTCCTGGGGACCATTCAGGCTTGTTTGCATTTGTGTTCCTCACGTGTGCCCCAAAGAATGAGGTGATTTGGTAAAATGCTATGCCCAAGACTACTATCCGAGTGCCGGCGGTGGAGTGGTTCAAATAGCCTCGGCTATCACCTCATTTTGTCCGGTCGTGATGGTCAAGTGGATTAAGGCGTCTTGTACATACCAGTTGTGTTGCTCCTGGGAGTATGGGTTCGAGTCACTTCTGGGGTGTGAGTTTTCAGTTATATATATATATATATATATATATATATATATATATATATATATATATATATATATATATATATATATATATATATGTCGTACCTAGTAGCCAGAACTCACTTCTCAGCCTACTATGCAAGGCCCGATTTGCCTAATAAGCCTAGTTTTCATGAATTAATGTTTTTTCGACAACCTAACCTACCTAACCTAACCTAACCTAACATTTTCGGCTACCTAACCTAACCTAACCAATAAAGATAGGTTAGGTTAGGTTAGGTAGGGTTGGTTAGGTTCGGTCATATATCTACGTTAATTTTAACTCCAATAAAAAAAATTGACCTCATACATAATGAAATGGGTAGCTTTATCATTTCATAAGAAAAAAATTAGAGAAAATATATTAATTCAGTAAAACTTGGCTTATTAGGCAAATCGGGCCTCGCATAGTAGGCTGAGAAGTGAGTTCTGGCTACTAGGTACGACATATATATATATATATATATATATATATATATATATCTATATATATATATATATATATATATATATATATATATATATATATATATATATCTATATATATATATATATATATATATATATATATATATATATATATATATATATCTATATATATATATCTATATATATATATATCTATATATATATATATATATATATATATATATATATATATATATATATATATATATATATATATATATATATATATATATATATATATATATATATAGCTCTTCCCTACATCATTACGTTGTAAAGTACAAGATACTATATAGAAGATACGTCCACCAGTATCGCCAAACGTTTTGCCCAGGAAGCAAATCGTACCATGCACACCCCGACACCTGCTACAGCCGCCGTAACCAGCAAACTGCTTATCCTCCGCCTGCCTGTTGCTGATTGGCTGGTGTCTCGCCGCACCTGCACTCACCACCACCACCGAGAGTCGACGTCTGGGCAGCAGCACACCATACTCGTCAGAATATCTTTGTGCTCCTTGGAGTTGATATCTCTCGCTAGTAGACTAAGCCATGGCTTTCGTGTACTAAGGGAGGTGGCAGCTTGAAGCCAGTATTCCAGCACCGCACATATTAATTTATATTGCTATCACTATTTTTGCATTCTGGTCTTAGAGTAACTTTTCATTGCCAGTTATTATTCATGTTATTTTGTTTGTTGACCAGTGTTGAATTTATGAGATTGTCTTTATTCATGTCTTGTTTTCTAGAGTAATTAAAATTTCATTATTTATATACTTGTGTTTTGTGTGTCTTCCCATTACCTTACCACAGTCGAAAGGGCAAACTTTTCTCTTTTTTTTTGTGATGTGACGAGGCCCTGCCCCCAGCTTTTGAAACAGCCGAACACCAACGCTTTACCGTCAAAAAAAAAAAAAAAAAAAAAAAATATATATATATATATATATATATATATATATATATATATATATATATATCTATATATTTATATATATATATATATATATATATATATATATAAATATATATATATATATATATATATATATATATATATATATATATATATATATATATATATATATATATATATATATATATATATATATATATATATATATATGTCGTACCTAGTAGCCAGAACGCACTTCTCAGTCTACTATGCAAGGCCCGATTTGCCTAATAAGCCAAGTTTTCATGAACTAATGCTTTTTCGACTATCTAACCTACCTAACCTAACCTAACCTCACATTTTCGGCTACCTAACCTAACCTAACCTATAAAGAAAGGTTAGGTTAGGTTAGGTAGGGTTGGTTAGGTTCGGTCATATATCTACGTTAATTTTAACTCCAATAAAAAAAATTTTACCTCATACATTATAAAATGGGTAGCTTTATCATTTCATAAGAAAAAAATTTGAGAAAATATATTAATTCAGGAAAACTTGGCTTATTAGGCAAATTGGGCCATGCATAGTAGGCTGAGAAGTGCGTTCTGGCTACTAGGTACGACATATATATATATATATATATATATATATATATATATATATATAATATATATATATATATATATATATATATATATATATATATATATATGATGATCAAGAAACACTGATCATTTGTATGCTGAAAATCCTCTGAGAAATAGGATGAAAGTTTTGACCGATCAAAGCCGATGTCAACACCAGACTGAGAAAAACAGAGGGACGGTGGAGGCCAACATCGGTGGAGGCCAACATCGGTGGAAGCCAACAACGGTGGAGGCCAACATCGGTGGAAGCCAACAACGGTGGAGGCCAACAGCGGTAGAGGCCAACAACAGTGAATGCCAACAACGGTGGAGGCCAACAACTGTGGAGGCCAACAATGGTGGAGGCCAACAACAGTGAATGCCAACAACGGTGGAGGCCAACAACTGTGGAGGCCAACAACGGTGGAGGCCAACAACGGTGGAGGCCAACAACGGTGGAGGCCAACAACGGTGGAGGCCAACAACGGTGGAGGCCAACAACGGTGGAGGCCAACAACGCTGGAGGCCAACAACTAAAACAACTTTTTCCAAGCAAGATCCAATATGGGAGTGGTCGTTCAATTGTCTTACAATTCGATTGATTCAAACGTGCACCGGAACAGCTTGGTAAGGCGGCCACACAACCGTGCCTGTGATCACCTGAACTTGCGTCGCGTCTGCGCTCGGGATGAACATGGCGGGGATTTGTAAACATGTGTGTTTGGCGGGGGAATAATGAACAGCAGGAGTGAAGTGTGTGAGAAGATGTGAAGGTGACAACCTACACATTCTCAAATTGTCCTCTTAAAAATAGCGTCACTTTTGGCCGTTTACCCGTATGGCCGAAAGTGGATGTAATATGAAAATGAAAAAAATATAAAATAAATTTGGGATTTTTTTTTTAACAACAGTAAGTTTAGGGTCCTCTGGTAGGTTAGATGGGCAGAAAATTCTCATAAAGTTTCAAAACGTTATGAAAAACGTTAATTTAATGTTTCCTCTCCTAACCTTAGCGAGTAAGCCGGACGACTCAAACAGAAAACGGAACAGTACGTCACTTTTGTGAGTCGATTTCATTTCAAATTACGTCCAAATTTGGCCATAGCGCGCATACGAGCGAAAAGTGACGTTATTTTTAAGAGGACGGGTTGAGTATACATGAACAAAACATTCACTGGTTAAATATATATTGCATTACCTCTATTTCACACGATGCTAGACCAGTGATGGAGTAAGTGTAAGTATATCATGCCTGTAAGTGGCATGGCTGTAAGTGTCATGATGATGATGCTGGGAATATAAGTGCCATGGTGATGATGATGGGACTGTAGTTCTCGTTGCTGTAACCTTTAAAACAAACAGCTTTCATCACTGTAACCATCTTTACTACACACAACCTTCACTGTAACCATCTTTACTACACTCAACATTCACCACTGTAACCACCTTTACTACACACAACCCTCACCACTGTAACTATCTTTACTACAGACAACCTTCATCACTTTAACCATCTTTACTACACACAACCTTCACTGTAACCATCTTTACTACACACAACCTTCATCACTGTAACCATCTTTACTACACACAACATTCACCACTGTAACCATCTTTACTACACACAACCTTCATCACTGTAACCATCTTTACTACGCACAACCTTCACTGTAACCATCTTTACTACACACAACCTTCACCACTGTAACCATCTTTACTACACACAACCTTCACTGTAACCATCTTTACTACACACAACCTTCACCACTGTAACCATCTTTACTACACACAACCTTCACTGTAACCATCTTTACTACACACAACCTTCATCACTATAACCATCTTTACTATACACAACCGGCATCACTGTAACCATCTTTACTACACACAACCTTCATCACTGTAACCATCTTTACTATACACAACCTTCACCATTGTAACCATCTTTACTACACACAACCTTCATCACTGTAACCATCTTTACTATACACAACCGGCATCACTGTAACCATCTTTACTATACACAACCGGCATCACTGTAACCATGTTTACTACACACAACCTTCATCACTGTAACCATCTTTACTACACACAACCTTCACCACTGTAACCATCTTTACTACACACAACCTTCATCACTGTAACCATCTTTACTATACAAAACCGGCATCACTGTAACCATCTTTACTACACACAACCTTCATCACTGTAACCATCATTACTACACACATCCTTCATCACTGTAACCATCTTTACTACACACAACCTTCGTCATTGTAACCATCATTACTACACACAACCTTCGTCACTGTAACCATCATTACTACACACAACCTTCATCACTGTAACCATCTTTACTACACTCAACCTTCATCACTGTAACCATCATTACTACACACAACCTTCATCACTGTAACCATCTTTACTACACACAACCTTCACCACTGTAACCATCTTTACTACAAACAGCAGGCATCACTTGTAACCATCCTAACTGTACAGTTTTCATTACTGGACCTATATTAGGTACAAACATAATAACTGTAACCATCTTTACTACACTCCAACGTAACCATTTCTTGACCAAAACAATAATATTAGGGACATTGTTAAATTGTTACACATTTCATTTTCAGCTTCAAAAATCAAAGGATAAGGAAACAACAGTTAAATAACTCAGATAAAATATTTTATTTAACCCTAGTAATAACTTCAATGATTTTTTAATATAAAAATGTCTTTTCGTTAATTTATTTTTTTTCGTTTTTAGTTCATTTTCCTGTTTTCGTTCTTTATTATTTTCTATTATGCTTTTTCTCTTTTTCTTGTCCATGCTGCTTATCTTTTTCTTGTCCATGCTGTTTATCTTTTTCTTGTCCGTGCTGTTTATCTTTTTCTTGCCCATGCTGCTTATCTTTTTCTTGTCCCTGCTTCACTTCTGCCTGCCGTTGTTCTTCGTGGTTCTGCCGGTGTTCTTTCTTCCGTGGGTTCTTCTCCACCTTCTGAAGCTTGGTCTTCATGCGTGCGAGCTTCTCTGCGAGAGCACTGGGCACTGAACCCACCACTCCCTGCCTGGCTCGCTTGATACGTGGGTCATGTGACCCCGGGGGAACAACCTCTGCATACCTGCGTTTCACACCTGACCCTGCCTCATATCCTCCATCATGACCTATGAGCCAAGGCGGGACCCCTTCTCCATAACCCTCAGGCAAGTCTGGGTTCCTGCCAGACTCATCCATCCTTGACTGAGGTCTAAGTAAAGAGTCCAGAAGGACTCAGTGAGGCTCAGGTAAATATCCCAGATGGTGAATAATTTAGTCAAGGTGATAGTGTTTGTAGTGTAAAGTAAGGTAATTATCAGGAGAAACCACTAAATCATTCCGTCTATACAGCCATTTCGACCTTATACTTACAAAGGATAACGGGTGACAAGTAACTAGGATTGAATGGAGGAAAGGAATGGTTTACAGAGATTGGGAGTTGAAGCCGACCTGTAAGAAGCGAGACTGTCTCAATACCGTCCAGTCGAAGCAATTGGGCACTTTTTTAGGGTAGAAAGAGTAGAGTGAGGGGGGAAAATAAGAGTAGTGTATGAGTGAAGGAAGGTGCTATAGTCTTATAATAACCCAACCCTCATGTTTGTCATGGTGATGATGATTAAAGTACTCATGACGAAGCTGCGAGTGAAATACTGAAGATAAAAATACCAAGAAGTAGTTAAGAAAAAGATTTATTGTGAGA
Source organism: Procambarus clarkii (assembly GCF_040958095.1). Taxonomy (NCBI): domain Eukaryota; kingdom Metazoa; phylum Arthropoda; class Malacostraca; order Decapoda; family Cambaridae; genus Procambarus; species Procambarus clarkii. The sequence goes on from NC_091223.1 coordinate 5,087,590, forward strand.
AAGTGTCAAGATGATAGTCACTGAGCAGTGAAGATGTTGGCACTGCTGGCAATGGTGTTGTCAAGAGTTAGATGTTGGGAGTGTAATAGTCATGGTGACGATGTTGGAGTGTAATAGTCATGGTGACGATGTTGGGAGTGTAATAGTCATGGTGACGATGTTGGGAGTGTAATAGTCATGGTGACGATGTTGGGAGTGTAATAGTCATGGTGATGATGTTGGGAGTGTAATAGTTATGGTGACGATGTTGGGAGTGTAATAGTCATGGTGACGATGTTGGGAGTGTAATAGTCATGGTGACGATGTTGGGAGTGTAATAGTCATGGTGATGATTGTTGGGAGTGTAATAGTCATGGTGACGATGTTGGGAGTGTAAAAGTCATGGTGACGATGTTGGAGTGTAATAGTCATGGTGACGATGTTGGGAGTGTAATAGTCATGGTGATGATGTTGGAGTGTAATAGTCATGGTGACGATGTTGGAGTGTAATTGTCATGGTGACGATGTTGGGAGTGTAATAGTCATGGTGACGATGTTGGGAAGTGTAATAGTCATGGTGATGATGTTGGGAGTGTAATAGTCATGGTGACGATGTTGGGAGTGTAATTGTCATGGTGACGATTTTGGGAGTGTAATAGTCATGGTGACGATGTTAGGAGTGTAATAGTCATGGTGGAGATGTTGGGAGTGTAAAAGTCATGGGGAGATGTTGGGAGTGTAATAGTCATGGTGACGATGTTGGGAGTGTAATAGTCATGATGACGATGTTGGGAGTGTAATAGTCATGGTGATGATGTTGGGAGTGTAATAGTCATGGTGACGATGTTGGGAGTGTAAAAGTCATGGTGACGATGTGGGAGTGTAATAGTCATGGTGACGATGTTGGGAGTGTAATAGTCATGGTGATGATGTTGGGAGTGTAATAGTCATGGTGACGATGTTGGGAGTGTAATTGTCATGGTGACGATGTTGGGAGTGTAATAGTCATGGTGACGATGTTGGGAGTGTAATAGTCATGGTGATGATGTTGGGAGTGTAATAGTCATGGTGACGATGTTGGGAGTGTAATTGTCATTGGTGACGATTTTGGGAGTGTAATAGTCATGGTGACGATGTTAGGAGTGTAATAGTCATGGTGGAGATGTTGGGAGTGTAAAAGTCATGGGGAGATGTTGGGAGTGTAATAGTCATGGTGACGATGTTGGGAGTGTAATAGTCATGGTGACGATGTTGGGAGTGTAATAGTCATGGTGATGATGTTCGGAGTGTAATAGTCATGGTGATGATGTTGGAGTGTAATAGTCATGGTGACGATGTTGGGAGTGTAATAGTCATGGTGATGATGTTGGGAGTGTAATAGTCATGTGAAGATGTTGGGAGTGTAATAGTCATGGTGAAGATGTTGGGAGTGTAATAGTCACGGTGATGATGTTGGGAGTGTAATAGTCATGGTGGAGATGTTGGGAGTGTAAAAGTCATGGGGAGATGTTGGAGTGTAATAGTCATGGTGACGATGTTGGGAGTGTAATAGTCATGGTGACGATGTTGGAAGTGTAATAGTCATGGTGGCGATGTTGGGAGTGTAAAAGTCATGGTGACGATGTTGGGAGTGTAATAGTCATGGTGACGATGTTGGGAGTGTAATAGTCATGGTGAAGATGTTGGGAGTGTAATAGTCATGGTGATGATGTTGGGAGTGTAATAGTCATGGTGGAGATGTTGGGAGTGTAAAAGTCATGGGAGATGTTGGGAGTGTAATAGTCATGGTGACGATGTTGGGAGTGTAATAGTCATGGTGACGATGTTGGGAGTGCAATAGTCATGATGATGATGTTGGGAGTGTACTAGTCATGATGATGATGTTGAGAGTGTAATAGTCATGGTGATGATGTTGGGAGTGTAATAGTCTTGGTGACGATGTTGGGAGTGTAATAGTCATGGTGACGATGTTGAGAGTGTAATAGTCATGGTGACGAGGTTGGGAGTGTAATAGTCATGGTGTTGATGTTGGGAGTGTAATAGTCATGGTGATGATGTTGGGAGTGTAATAGTCATGGTGAAGATGTTGGGAGTGTAATAGTCATGGTGACGATGTTGGGAGTGTAATAGTCATGGTGACGATGTTGGGAGTGTAATAGTCATGGAGACGATGTTGGGAGTGTAATAGTCATGGTGACGATGTTGGGAGTGTAATAGTCATGGTGACGATGTTGGGAGTGTAATAGTCATGGTGACGATGTTGGGAGTGTAATAGTCATGGTGACGATGTTGGGAGTGTAATAGTCATGGTGATGATGTTGGGAGTGTAATAGTCATGGTGACGATGTTGGGAGTGTAATTGTCATGGTGACGATGTTGGGAGTGTAATAGTCATGGTGACGATGTTGGGAGTGTAATAGTCATGGTGCAGATGTTGGGAGTGTAATAGTCATGGTGACGATGTTGGGAGTATAATAGTCATGGTGACGATGTTGGGAGTGTAATAGTCATGGTGATGATGTTGGGAGTGTAATAGTCATGGTGAGATGTTGGGAGTGTAATAGTCATGGTGAGATGTTGGGAGTGTAATAGTCATGGTGAAGATGTTGGGAGTGTAATAGTCATGGTGATGATGTTGGGAGTGTAATAGTCATATGGGATGTTGGGAGTGTAAAGTCATGGGAGATGCTGGGAGTGTAATAGTCATGGTGACGATGTTGGGAGTGTAATTGTCATGGTGACGATGTTGGGAGTGTAATAGTCATGGGACGATATTGGAGTGTAATAGTCATGGTGACGATGTTGGGAGTGTAATAGTCATGGTGACGATGTTGGGAGTGTAATAGTCATGGTGATGATGTTGGGAGTGTAATAGTCATGGTGATGATGTTGGGAGTGTAATAGTCATGGTGAAGATGTTGGGAGTGTAATAGTCATGGTGAAGATGTTGGGAGTGTAATAGTCATGTTGATGATGTTGGGAGTGTAATAGTCATGGTGGAGATGTTGGGAGTGTAAAGTCATGGGGAGATGTTGGGAGTGTACTAGTCATGGTGACGATGTTGGGAGTGTAATAGTCATGGTGACGATGTTGGGAGTGTAATAGTCATGGTGATGATGTTGGGAGTGTAATAGTCATAGTGGAGATGTTGGGAGTGTAAAAGTCATGGTGATGTTGGGAGTGTAATAGTCATGGTGACGATGTTGGGAGTGTAATAGTCATGGTGACGATGTTGGGAGTGTAATAGTCATTGTGATGATGTTGGGAGTGTAATAGTCATGGTGAAGATGTTGGGAGTGTAATAGTCATGGTGAAGATGTTGTGAGTGTAATAGTCATGTGATGATGTTGGGAGTGTAATAGTCATGGTGGAGATGTTGGGAGTGTAAAGTCATGGGAGATGTTGGGAGTGTAATAGTCATGGTGACGATGTTGGGAGTGTAATAGTCATGGTGACGATGTTGGGAGTGTAATAGTCATGGTGACGATGTTGGGAGTGTAATAGTCATGGTGATGATGTTGGGAGTGTAATAGTCATGGTGATGATGTTGGGAGTGTAATAGTCATGTGATGATGTTGGGAGTGTAATAGTCATGGTGATGATGTTGGAGTGTAATAGTCATGGTGATGATGTTGGGAGTGTAATAGTCATGGTGATGATGTTGGGAGTGTAATAGTCATGGTGACGATGTTGGGAGTGTAATAGTCATGTGAAGATGTTGAGTGTAATAGTCATGGTGATGATGTTGGGAGTGTAATAGTCATGGTGGAGATGTTGGGAGTGTAAAGTCATGGGAGATGTTGGGAGTGTAATAGTCATGGTGACGATATTGGGAGTGTAATAGTCATGGTGACGATGTTGGGAGTGTAATAGTCATGATGATGATGTTGGAGTGTAATAGTCATGGTGATGATGTTGGGAGTGTAATAGTCATTGGTGACGATGTTGGGAGTGTAATAGTCATGGTGACGATGTTGGGAGTGTAATAGTCATGTGATGTTGGGAGTGAACTTGTCATGGTGACGATGTTGGGAGTGTAATAGTCATGGTGACGATGTTGGGAGTGTAATAGTCATGGTGACGATGTTGGGAGTGTAATAGTCATGGTGATGATGTTGGGAGTGTAATAGTCATGGTGGAGATGTTGGGAGTGTAATAGTCATGGTGGACGATGTTGGGAGTGTAATAGTCATGGTGACGATGTTGGGAGTGTAATAGTCATGGTGACGATGTTGGGAGTGTAATAGTCATGGTGACGATGTTGGGAGTGTAATAGTCATGGTGATGATGTTGGGAGTGTAATAGTCATGGTGATGATGTTGGGAGTGTAATAGTTATGGTGACGATGTTGGGAGTGTAATAGTCATGGTGACGATGTTGGGAGTGTAATAGTCATGGTGACGATGCTGGGAGTGTAATAGTCATGGTGATGATGTTGGGAGTGTAATAGTCATGGTGACGATGTTGGGAGTGTAAAAGTCATGGTGACGATGTTGGGAGTGTAATAGTCATAGTGATGATGTTGGGAGTGTAATAGTCATGGTGACGATGTTGGGAGTGTAATTGTCATGGTGACGATGTTGGGAGTGTAATAGTCATGGTGACGATGTTGGGAGTGTAATAGTCATGGTGATGATGTTAGGAGTGTAATAGTCATGGTGACGATGTTGGGAGTGTAATTGTCATGGTGACGATGTTGGGAGTGTAATAGTCATGGTGACGATGTTGGGAGTGTAATAGTCCTGTTGATGATGTTGGGAGTGTAATAGTCATGGTGGAGATGTTGGGAGTGTAAAGTCATGGGAGATGTTGGGAGTGTAATAGTCATGGTGACGATGTTGGGAGTGTAATAGTCATGGTGACGATGTTGGGAGTGTAATAGTCATGGTGACGATGTTGGGAGTGTAATAGTCATGATGATGATGTTGGGAGTGTAAGTCATGATGATGATGTTGAGAGTGTAATAGTCATGGTGATGATGTTGGGAGTGTAATAGTGTGGTGACGATGTTGGGAGTGTAATAGTCATGGTGACGATGTTGGGAGTGTAATAGTCATGTTGATGTTGGGAGTGAATTGTCATGGTGACGATGTTGGGAGTGTAATAGTCATGGTGACGATGTTGGGAGTGTAATAGTCATGGTGACGATGTTGGGAGTGTAACAGTCATGGTGACGATGTTGGGAGTGTAATAGTCATGGTGATGATGTTGGGAGTGTAATAGTCATGGTGATGATGTTGGGAGTGTAATAGTCATGGTGGAGATGTTGGGAGTGTAATAGTCATGGTGACGATGTTGGGAGTGTAATAGTCATGGTGACGATGTTGGGAGTGTAATAGTCATGGTGACGATGTTAGGAGTGTAATAGTCATGGTGATGATGTTGGGAGTGTAATAGTCATGTTGATGTTGGGAGTGAACTTGTCATGGTGACGATGTTGGGAGTGTAATAGTCATGGTGACGATGTTGGGAGTGTAATAGTCATGGTGACGATGTTGGGAGTGTAATAGTCATGGTGATGATGTTGGGAGTGTAACAGTCATGGTGACGATGTTGGGAGTGTAATAGTCATGGTGACAATGTTGGGAGTGTAGTCATGTGTGTGGTGGATGTTGGGAGTGTAATAGTCATGGTGACGATGTTGGGAGTGTAATAGTCATGGTGACGATGTTGGGAGTGTAATGTCATGTGACGATGTTGGGAGTGTAATAGTCATGGAGACGATGTTGGGAGTGTAATAGTCATGGTGACGATGTTGGGAGTGTAATAGTCATGGTGACGATGTTGGGAGTGTAATAGTCATGGTGATGATGTTGGGAGTGTAATAGTCATGGTGATGATGTTGGGAGTGTAATAGTCATGGTGATGATGTTGGGAGTGTAATAGTCATGGTGATGATGTTGGGAGTGTAATAGTCATGGTGATGATGTTGGGAGTGTAAT
>NC_091223.1:5094010-5114940 GCF_040958095.1 Procambarus clarkii
CTGCCTTTTGAGGAAGGTCAAGCATGTGGCCCTTCATTGTCATTGAAGAGTCGAATTTCATTCCCAAGATCCCAATTTCATTTGTGAACTTTATGGTTTTGCCACCCATTTGCAAGCCTGGCCGATTTGCCATGTGCAGTCCAGTTATCATCATCGCTTGTGTCTTCTCAGCCGCAAAAGAGACCTGCCATTCCCAACCCCAGGTAGAAATCGCCGAAAGTTTGTGATTAATGATTCTTGCAGTAGTTAGCATTTCTTCCTTTCTGTATGTAAAGGTTCGAATGCAGTCATCAGCATGGGCATGAGCGTCAGAAACAATATGAAGTAGATCGTTGAAATAGACATTCTACAACAGAGGGCCAAGCTCACTACCCTGTAGAATGGTGGCACCAATTGAGTGGCTTTCGGATTCTGCTACATTGACGATTGTCCTTTGAATCCGTTCTTAAAGGTAGTCTTTTATTAACTCTTAAGATGGAGCCTGAGATGTCTAGTGCTTGAAGCTTCACTACTAATCCAGAGTGCCAGACCCGACAAAAGGCACCTGTTAAAGTCTATAGCAACAACACAGCTGATTTTGAACTCATCCAGTGTCTGATCCCACTTAGTGGAGAGATTTGGCAGGAGATCAGCAGCAGATCGGCCTTTTCTAATACCATACTATCGGTCACATATCACAAGCGCAAATCAGTGAATCTGTACAATGGTACAATATGGTTGCAGCTGGAAATCCCAATCACTATGGACGAAGAGGAGGTGGCCGCAGGAGAGAATCAGTAATAGCGAGAATCCGTCATGGATACAAATATCCATGGAGGTTTGGAATGGAAAAAACAGTTGAGCAGCGGAGTTGCAGAATCTGTGATGAGAGTGACGGACACCGCCTTGACCACTATGTACGTGAATTAAGCACCTAAGAGACATTAGAAATATGTGTAGAATAATAAACCTCACATTGTTTGAGTTAGGAAAACAATATTTGTCAAATATTGATACTGTTCTTAAAAGATTCCCCCATTTTGCACCCTTCAAGATAAAGTAAGATTTTAAGAGTTGACAGATGTTAATCTTCTTGTTTGATAAGCTGTTCACTTGAGACAATTAAGAAAGTCCCAGCTGTGTCTGGGTACAAGTGACAAGAGGAACAACCAAGCGGGTTTTCTTCCTATTGGGGAGTGCTGTACAGGCTGCTTTGGCGGCATGTCCACTCTCAGGATGAGTGGCACTGCTGAATAAACTCGCCACTCGGGGCAAAATTAAAAAAAAAATAACAACCCAATGTCTTCCAGGAAACATAAACAGACCAAATAAGAAAAAGGAAATTCCTTTATGCTCCAAGAACAAACCCACTAACCCACTGTCATCCAGGTCGCACACACATTGGTCTACTACAGCCACTGAGCAACAAAAATAAAAAAAAAATCCACGACACCCGCCCTGCGATACCATGAAACTCTAAATCACAAAATGTCAGACTTTATTCTGCAATAAAAACTGGCTTCATTTCGGAGGGAGGCCCAAAAATTCTACACCCATAAAAATATTCAGTTGAGATATTGCTCAGGGGAAGAGTAATACTGCCGGCACACACATGATGAGAGAAGTCTGACTGCACAATTTTGTATACCGACACACGTAAGCTATATGCTTTACAATATATATATATATATATATATATATATATATATATATATATATATATATATATATATATATATATTTATATATATATATATATATATATATATATATATATATATATATATATATATGTGTGTGTGTGTGTGTATCACGAAAATAAACACGTGATTAAGAATGTGACAATGTCAGACCACGGAGGAAAATGAAACAGGAATTTCGTTAAGTACTTTCGTATATTAAATACATCTTCAGAAGGAATGATTCCTTCTGAAGATGTATTTAATATACGAAAGTACTTAAGGAAATTCCTGTTTCATTTTCCTCCGTGGTCTGACATTGTCATATATATATATATATATATATATATATATATATATATATATATATATATATATATATATATATATATATATATATATATATATATATATATATATATATGGATCATCAAGAAACTGACAACCATTATTTGGAGGACCTATGGCCATTCCACGACCCAGAGATGGCTTCTTAAACCTTGCAGGAATCAACCTCACTGATGACCAAATTACTCTCTTGAATCTGGGTATAAACTGTCACGTTATGTCCAGACCGAGTGAGATGGCCTGGAAAGTGGAGTTGGAGATCCTATTGGACGATATATTAGACCTCGAGAAGGAAAAGAAGGTGACCACTAAAGACACCATGCAAGCAGAACTTATTGCAGAAGGAGGAAAGTTTCGAGGTAACTACAGAAGCACCATACTGTCCCCCGAACTCCAAGCGGCAGCTAAGAGCCTTCGTGAGAACAAGGAGATAGTCATTAGGAGAAGTGACAAGTCGCCAATATACGTCATTCTTAAAAACGAATATCTGGCAAAAATGAACCTCATACTCTCTGACCCAACTAAATTCCAAAGGGTAACGAAGGACAATACAGCCGAATTGAAAACGAAGGTAAACAGATTGATCGAAACTGTGAACGCTAAGAAATCCGGACTCCACCTGCCAAAAGTTGTTGGGGAATACAAACCTGGGTATGCCTGTGGAAATGTCAAGACCCACAAGCCAGGAAAACCTCTTCGGCCAATCATCAGCCAGATACCCACACCCACATACAGACTGGCTCAGCGACTCAACGGGTTGCTGACTCCATACGTACCCTGTGCTTTCAGCTTGAAGTCTCCCAAGGAATTTGTCGAGTTACTGCGCGGAGCACGGGCCACGGGGATAAGAGCTTCGTTGGATGTGGAGTCACTATTTACCAATGTGCCTGTGGACGAGACAATCGGGATGATAGCAGACAGTGTATCGTGACCCGGCTTGCACTCCTCTTGACATGCCATAACGCATACTGAGGAAATTACTCCAAGCCTGCACTAAAGAGGCACCCTTCGTGAGCCCAGATGGGCACATGTGTAAGCAAGTAGATGGGGTCGCCATGGGTTCTCCCGTAGGCTATTTTAGACTATTTTACAGGAACTTCTTTTCGACACCTCATAAAATGGAGGAAAGGGTCCTTAAAGATATTGTTGATAGGAACGTCATCCCTACAGGCAAAAATCACAAAATACAATTGACAATTTATTATAAAACCAAAAAAACGGCCAATCTACTCATGAAAAACTCGCCAGACACCAAGCAGAAAGCTTTGAAGGAGACCAACGTCATCTATGCATTTAAATGCCCACTTGGGGACTGTAAGCCCCAAAGAACTCAGTATATAGGCAAGACAACAACGTATCTTTCTAGGCGACTAACAATGCATAAGCAACAGGCAGCCATCAAGGAACACATAATCTCTTCTCACAACCAGACCATCACGAGAGAAATCTTAACAAACAACACAGAAATCATCGATTGGTACGGCAATAGCAGGCGGCTTGACATCAGCGAGGCACTACACATCAAAAAGTCAACACCAGCAATCAACAGCCAATTAATGCACAACTATATTCTACCTACTTCAAGACCCCGAACCAATATGGAAGCAGCGAAAGGAAGTATGGGCCAATAGACCTTCTACAGTTTCTTCCATTCATATGTTTACTTATCCAATTTATACCCAATGTTTCGTGTTATGTCCTGTGTTTGTGACTTCACCCAAAACGTTTGTACCATATCACCTCATCCAGTAGAGTATAAGTACGAAGAATTTATGTGCAAATTAAGTCTTTGAAAATGTAATACGAATTACAAAACGCGTTCAGGCATCAGACAATTAAAAAATGAATTTCGGAGAATTTATATTTTTATTACCACCGACAGTGAAGATAAACATAAGAAATATTGAGAGGATGTGAATTAGAATTATTTATCTTACCTTTTCGGTCATATTCAACAATACACATACACACACACACACACACACACACACACACACACACACACACACACACACACACACACACACACACACACACACACACACACACACACACACACACATACACACACACACACACACACACACACACACACACATACGCACACACATACACACACACATACACACATACACACACACACATACACACACACACATACACACACACACATAAATATATAGATATATATATATATATATATATATATATATATATATATATATATATATATATATATATATATATATATATATATATATATATATATATATATATATATATATATATACAGGCGATGAGTCACAATAACGTGGCTGAAGTATGTTGACCAGACCACACACTAGAAGTTGAAGGGACGACGACGTTTCGGTCCGTCCTGGACCATTCTCAAGTCCATTGTGATAAGGAGGTAGGGACAGGCAATAAATAGGCAAGAGAGAGCTGAGGAGGAAAGTAAGGTGTGGGGGATAGTAGTAATAATGAGAACTGCAGAAGGCATATTGGCCCATTCGAGGCAGCTCCTATTATAACCACCGAAGGAGATAGTAAAAGGAATAAGAAGAGGATAGCAAGGGAGCGTAGGAGAAGACAATGAACAGAAAAAGGGAGAAGAGAGAAAGAAAAGGAAAGAGAAAGAAAGATAAATGGAAGGGGTAAGCTTATGTTAAGTCACGTTTGTTAGAAAGATTAGAGCATTTGAGTATATACTGTGACAGGGAAGAGTCCACAGCAACAAAGCCAGGACTCAAGTTCATGTTGGGTACATTGTGTATAAGAGCCGATTCTACAAGACGGCGTCTGTGTTGAGTATAGGCAGGAAAGATTATTTTGGAGGAAGACCAATCAATGGGATGATTAGAATCCCTCACATGGCAGAAGAGAGCATTGTTAGTGTCTGCAGACTTAACACTTCTCTTGTGTTCTTTAAGTCTGTCATTCAGTGTATGGCCAGTTTCGCCAAAGTATTGGAGAGGACAAGATGAACAGGAAATAGAGTAGACTCCAGCAGCATTAGAAGCAGGAGGAGCAGTGTGAACTAGATTGCTACGAAGTGTGTTAGTTTGTCGAAAGGCGAGTTTAATGTCAAGAGGACGAAAGATATTGGTAAAAGTTTTGAGTTCAGATATGAAGGGAAGGCATAGTACAGTGCTACTAGTGTTGGAAGCAGGTTTAGGATGAAAGAAATTTCGTTTAGCTTGAGAGTAGGCACAGTTGATGAAATGCAAAGGATAACCAAGGCGAGAGAATTATTTGTAGATAAAGGCAATTTCAGAATCAAGAAACTGAGGGTAGCTGATGAGTAGAGCGCGGAGGAAGAGAGAGACGAGGACACTCTTCTTAACAGGAGGAGGTTACCTTGAGGTTACCTTGAGGTGCTTCCTGGGCTTAGCGTCCCCGCGGCCCGGTCGTCGACCAGGCCTCCTGGTTGCCGGACTGATCAACCAGGCTGTTGGACGCGGCTGCTCGCAGCTTCACGTATGAGTCACAGCCTGGTTGATCAGGTATCCTTTGGAGGTGCTTATCCAGTTCTCTCTTGAACACTGTGAGGGGTCGGCCAGTTATGTCCCTTATGTGTAGCGGAAGCGTGTTGAACAGTCTCGGACCTCTGATGTTGATAGAGTTCTCTCTCAGAGTACAAGTTGCACCTCTGTTTTTCAACGGGGGTATTCTGCACATCCTGCTATGTCTTCTGGTCTCATGTGATGTTATTTCTGTGTACAGGTTTGGGACCAGCCCCTCTAATATTTTCCACGTGAAAATTATTATGTACCTCTCCCGCCTGCGCTCAAGGGAGTACAGTTTTAGGCTCTTTAGTCGGTCCCAATAGTTTAGATGTTTTACTGAGTGGATTCTAGCAGTAAAGGATCTCTGCACGCTCTCCAGGTCAGCAATTTCTCCAGCTTTGAAAGGTGCTGTGATTGTGCAGCAGTACTCTACTCTAGAGAGCACAAGCGTTTTGAAAAGTATCATCATCGGTATAGCATCTCTAGTGTGAAAAGTTCTTGTTATCCAACCTGTCATTTTTCTTGCAGTTGTGACGGCTACTTTATTGTGTTCTTTAAAGGTAAGGTCTTCCGACATGAGTACACCCAGATCCTTTACATTGCCTTTTCGTTCTATGTTATGATTTGCCTGAGTTTTGTACGTGGTTTCCGTTTTTATATTTTCATTTTTTTCCATAGCGCATGAGCTGGAACTTATCTTCGTTAAACACCATATTATTTTCTGTAGCCCATAGAAAGACCTGATCTACATCTGACTTGAGGTTCGCCGTGTCCTCTATGTTGCCTACTCTCATGAAGATCCTAGTGTCATCTGCAAAGGATGATACAGTGCTATAGGTTGTGTTCTTGTCTATGTCCGAAATGAGGATGAGAAAAAGTACTGGAGCAAGCACAGTACCCTGGGGGACTGAGCTCTTCACGGTTGATGGGCTGGATTTTATTTTGTTGACTATTACACATTGGGTTCTGTTGGTCAGGAAATTGTAGATCCATCTGCCTATTTTTCCGGTAATTCCTTTTGAACGCATTTGATGTGCAATAACACCATGGTCACATTTATCAAAAGCTTTTGCGAAATCTGTGTAAATTACATCCGCGTTTTGTTTGTCTTCCATAGCATCTAATGCCATATCATAGTGGTCCAGCAACTGCGACAGGCAAGAGCGCCCTGTTCTGAAACTATGTTGTCCGGGGTTATGGAGTTGCTGTGATTCCATGTAGTTTGTGATTTTACTTCTTAGCACTCTCTCAAAAATTTTTATGATGTGCGATGTTAGTGCTATCGGTCTGTAATTTTTTGCCTCTGCCTTATTTCCTCCTTTATGAAGTGGTGCTATCTCTGCTGTTTTTAGTATATCAGGAATAACGCCAGTATCTAGGCTTTGTCTCCACAGAATGTAGGAGGGCCTGCGATAGTGGTTTTTTACAATTCTTTATGAATATGGAGTTCCAAGAATCCGGGCCTGGTGCAGAGTGCATAGGCATACTGTTTATGGCTTCTTCAAAATCCAGTGGGGATAGGGTGACGTCTGATATATGATTTGATGTTGGTTCATTTGATTGAAAATGAACATCAAGAAAAGGAAGGAGGGAATTAGATTCCCACTCAGCTTTGAAATGGATTGAAGGAGCCAGATATATATATATATATATACATATATATATATATATATATATATATATATATATATATATATATATATATATATATATATATATGTCGTACTTAGTAGCCAGAGCGCACTTCTCAGCCTACTATGCAAGGCCCGATTTGCCTAATAAGCCAAGTTTTCATGAATTAATTGTTTTTCGACTACCTAACCTACCTAACCTAACCTAACCTAACCTAACTTAAACTATAAAGATAGGTTAGGTTAGGTTAGGTAGGGATGGTTAGGTTTGGTCATATATCTGAGTTAATTTTAACTCCAATAAAAAAAATTGACTTCATACATAATGAAATGGGTAGCTCAATTTCAATTTCAGAGGTCAATTTTTTTTATTGGTGTTAAAATTAACGTAGATATATGATCGAACCTAACCAACGCTACCTAACCGAACCTAGCCTATCTTTATATGTTAGGTTAGGTTAGGTAGCTGAAAAAGTTAGGTTAGGTTAGGTTAGGTAGGTTAGGTAGTCGAAAAACAATTAATTCAGGAAAACTTGGCTTATTAGGCAAATTGGGCCTTGAATAGTAGGCTGAGAAGTGCGTTCTGGCTACTAGGTACGACATATATATATATATATATATATATATATATATATATATATATATATATATATATATATATATATATATATATATAAATATATATATATATATATATATATATATATATATATATATAAATATATACATATATATATATATATATATATAAATATATATATATATATATATATATAAATATATATATATATATATATATAGATATATATATATACATATATATATAAATATATAAATATATATATATATATATATATATATATATATATATATATATATATATATATATATATATATATATATATATATATATATATATATATATATATTAGTATATTTTGGTAGCAGTCTTTCCTGTAGACATATTTTATTAAATATGACCGAAAAAGTAAGATTAATAATTCTAACACGAATTTTCTCAATCTTTCGTACATTATGCTTCACTGTTGGAGGTAAATCAAAAATCACTTCTCCAAAATTCATTTTTATTTCTAGTCTGACGCGACACGGGCGCGTTTCGTAAAACTTATTACATTTTCAAAGACTTCACAAATACACAACTGATTAGAACTTGCGTTTCCCTGATTTTATATCTACATTTGAGTGAGGTGGGAAGGGTGATGTGGCATTACATTTGAGTGAGGTGGGAAGGATGATGTGGCATTAACACAAGACAGAACACTAGAGGATATTGATAGGGTATTAAAAGTATCAACACAAGACAGAACAGAAACAATGGTTATTGAATAGAAGTGTTTGTAGAAAGCCTATTGGTCCATATTTCTTGATGCTTCTATATTGGAGCGGAGGAGTCTTGAGGTGGGTAGAATATAGTTGTGCAATAATTGGCTGTTGATTGCTGGTGTTGACTTCTTGATGTGTAGTGCCTCGCAAACTTCGATAGATACAGCGATAGCAGGCGGCTTGACGTTTGCGAGGCACTACACATCAAGAAGTCAACACCAGCAATCAACAGCCAATTATTGCACAACTATATTCTACCCACCTCAAGACTCCGCTCCAATATAGAAGCATCAAGAAATATGGACCAATAGGCTTTCTACAAACACTTCTATTCAATAACCATTGTTTCTGTTCTGTCTTGTGTTGATACTTTTAATACCCTATTAATATCCTCTAGTGTTCTGTCTTGTGTTAATGCCACATCATCCTTCCCACCTCACTCAAATGTAATGCCACATCACCCTTCCCACCTCACTCAAATGTAGATATAAAATCAGGGAAACGCAAGTTCTAATCAGTTGTGTATTTGTGAAGTCTTTGAAAATGTAATAAGTTTTACGAAACGCGCCCGTGTCGCGTCAGACTAGAAATAAAAATGAATTTTGGAGAAGTGATTTTTGATTTACCTCCAACAGTGAAGCATAATGTACGAAAGATTGAGAAAATTCGTGTTAGAATTATTAATCTTACTTTTTCGGTCATATTTAATAAAATATATATATATATATATATATATATATATATATATATATATATATATATATATATATTGTGACAGTGTTCCCCCCCTTATATTTCTCCCACGCCTGCTGTAAGAGTCATGTCCACTTTACCCGAGTGTTCTCTACGTCGCAGGCATCAGTTTGATATATGTGGGAGAGTGTAGTGTTCCCGAGGTGGCGAGAAATTCGTGAAAGAAGAGTATTTTGAGCTGTGGTATAGGCCCTTTAGGAAGCCAATATGGCGCGGGCTCCTCCGTTTTGCCGCGAAAACTGTGTGTCGTCAGTGGCACCAGATTGGTCACTGACAGCGATGTGGCACAGGGAGCCAATGAAAACCTCCCTTGGCAAGTATGACGTCACGAAGGCAGAGGGGGGGTCCGGTCATAGCGCCACGGCGGCGCCATCAGTCTGACACGACACGTCAAGGTGAACGGATGTGTGAAGGTTGATGATGTCAATCTGACAGTAATACGCCACTCCCGTGGATCTTACGCGTCACCCGTAGTCTGCCAGTACGCCGGGAGGTCTTCCTTCATTCCATGTGTGGACCGAAGAGGGAATTGACGGAATATTGAGCATCAAGTGCTCCAGGGTCGGGTGCTGTGCAGATGAAGTCTAGGCAGTATCGTCTGGGACGTCTGATAGCTTCACAGTGACGACGTAGCGGCTGGGCCAATCCACTGGGAAGCAGTGAAAGAAGACACTAATTGGGAATCCGAACGACTGCAGCCGAGACGTAGGTAGGCAGCCGTGGTTGGGAGGAGAAGTTGACGGCCAGGAGACCGACTCCAACCCTACAAGACGTGGAAGAAGAGCAGGGACACGCGGAGGACAGAACATGGAGACGACGCGTTTATTTTGGGACATTGATTGAGTTCCTGGAGGACACGACAGGGTGTGTGTAGGGGCGTTCCCTACACGAGGCAGGAGCCTGGACCAGGAGCTACAACTCAACTCTCACTGGAGGATAGGTGGAAGTAGGTGATTCTAGTTTCCCTCCCAATTCCCCTTTAGTCAGCTATATTATTTAGCCAGAGTATTTTGTATGTCGTGAGCAAGGCTCACCCATGTCACAGTAAGGCAGAGTGTTCAGAGTGGGGCTACATAGAGCACTCACAGTATTTATTATTATTATTGGTGTGTGCAGGCACCCGGAGTAATTGATGAATTTACTGTGTTGATAATGTCTTTCATGAGACTTTAATATGATCATTTAGTGCGAGAATATATATATATAAATGTACCAGTATTTGGTGTTAGGCTATGTGCCCAGTAACTATATTATTACCATTATTGATATCTATGATTTATCTATATATATATATATATATGTATATATATATATATATATATATATATATATATATATATATATATATATATATATATATGTCTATGCTTGTGTATTGAATAACCATTCATGTGTGCAGTGATCAATTGAATATTCGCCCACGAAAAGAATTACTGAGAACTCCAGTAATATATATTTGCATGCGTTATCATTAAATGGGGTGCAGTGTGTTATACCATGATAGTGAATTATTGTGTTCATTAATATAGAAATGTTTGATTGAGCTCAGGATCAGTGCAGTGGAGTATTTACGTTCTATTGCTATTGATATTGTGTTGTTTGAACATTTAGTGATCCTTGAGAATTTAAAGAAACAGGCTCCTCACGCCAGACAAACAAATAAACGAACATTCGCGCGGTGGGAGTCGCCCAGCTGATTTTGACATTGACGTGTGGGGGAGCATTGCCAGCTAGGCGAATTCGTGATTATTTGTGAGAACGAGAGACTTCCGCATGAAATAGCTGTTTGCTTATTGATATAATTATGTGATGTCTTGAGTTTTAAGTAAAACACAAAATACCTTGGCGTTTGTATCATCCCCTCCATGTTTCTTGTGACTATATAATACATGAAAGGAAATAGAGTGATAGGAATATATACCTGCCTGATATCAGATCTATTGAGTGTGTTCTTTCCACTGCTACCACAATTCAACAAAACCACTGACGTGTTACTGGACACGGGAAACACCAGTTGGCGACCTTGTTGTTAGTAGTAGAGCCTAGTGTCGGGGGGAGGGGAGGGGGGCACACAGCTTTAAAGAGAACAAGCTGTGTTCTCACTCATTCTCGATCAGAGGCCGGTTGGGATTGACTGGGATACTCTCCTGGCGTACAGTGGCGCCGCGAGGATAGAGTGAAGACCCGCAGGGCTACGGTGAGTGACCTTGGGTATACTGTTACTCCCCCCTCTTATGGTGAACCCCGACATTTGCGACCTTGCCAGGATTACGATCAAGATAAAGGTTGCAGTTGTGGTACTTTGCAGTGGTATTAGGTATCAGGTACAGATTATCACTCATAGCACAAGATGGAGGATGATAAAGTAACAAGGTTCATTGACACTAGAGATGAGCAGGTGCTGGAGGAGTGCACCAAGGCACAGTTACAATCGATAGCAGACCATTTCGGGATAAAGCTGAGATCTTCCAAAGTGGGAGAGAGAAGACTGGAGATCTTGGCACAGCTCAGAGCAAGAGATGAAGCTTTGGGGGAGGAACGGCCACAAACACCTGCCAGTATGGGAGAACACCTGAGCATTGGTGGAAGCAGCAGGGGATCCAGCGGCAGCAGGCGCAGCGTCAAGCTGGAAATATTGAAGCTGCAGCTGGAGGCACAGCTGAAACGAGAAGAGCGAGAAGCAGAGGCACAGCAGCGCAAAGAAGAGCGAGAGGCACAGCAGCGCAAAGAAGAGCGAGAAGCAGAGGCACAGCAGCGCAAAAAAGAGTGAGAAGCAGAGGCACAGCAGCGCAAAGAAGAGCGAGAAGCTCAGCTGTGCAGGGAAGAACAAGAGCGAGAAGCACAGCTGCGCAGGGAAGAACAAGAGTGAGAAGCACAGCTAAGGCGAGAGGAGCGCGAGCTAGAAGCTAGACTGAAACAGCAGGAGATAGAAGCTAACAAGGATGTGGAGCTGAAGCGAGCTGAGTTAGGGCTAGCTCCATCTGTTTCGCCACAGCAGGAAGACCGCCGAGTGAGGGAGCGAGATTTGCTGGTCTTTGTACCAAATGAAGCTGAAGATTTCTTCGACCACTTCGAGAGGGTCGCCACCTTGAAGAAGTGGCCGAGGGCGGAGTGGGCGGAGCTGGTTCAGAGTAGGCTCACCGGTGAAGCTCGTGAAGCCTACAACATGCTCGACCTCCAAGAGTGTACCAACTACTATGTTGTAAAGAGAGCTGTGCTCCATTCTTTTAAGCTAACGCCGGAATGCTACAGGAAGAGATTCAGGGAATGTACCTGATCGCCAGGAAAATCTTATGCGGAGACGGCGAGGGACATGGAGAGGAAGTTCCTGAAGTGGCTAGAGTCTGAAGGAGCGAAGTCGGCTGAGGATGTCAAGAGGCTTATGGTCATGTAGAAGTTTATGTCCGTGCTCTCTCCTGAGATCAGGGTTAGAGTAAAGGAGGCGGACATTAAGGACCTGAGAGCCGCGGCCGATAGAGCTGACACTCTGGAAGAAGCCCTGCGGCCACACCGTGAGGGATGGCACCGACCGCCCATACACTCCGGATATGGTAGAAGATATAGAAGGACAGACGGATTGAGGATGGGAGCGAGTTCTCCAGAGTCCCACCTCTCGAGTGGAGACAGGAGAGGCTCAAAGAGTGCTGTGGAGCCAGTAAAGAAGTCCCTAGCTGAGAGCTCAAGAGTTGTTGTCGAAACGGAGGAGTCGATGAGTGGCGCGAGGAAGATCCACAGAAGAAGAAGGATCCGCTGCTACAACTGCGGAGTATTCGGACACGTCACGCGGGAATGCAGACACCCTGAGCAGCGGGGGAACGTGGCTTTCGTGAGGGTCGAGGACCAGATGGCCGAGAGGGTGCGGGATGAACCCGTACTGAGTGGGGAGAAAAGAGTTCACCCATTCCTGTGTGAGGGAACCGTAAGGATGGGGGACGCAGACCCCATCCCGGTGAGAATATTAAGAGACACTGGGGCAGATTTTACCCTGGTGAGCGAAACCCTGTTCCCCGAGGGTTACGAGAGTACCAGTGTGGGGGTGGCAAGTGTGACCACTGTGGGAGGCCCAGTGAGGATGCCCCTACACCAGGTGACTCTGAATTCTGATTATGGCTGCCAGACCCTAGTGGTGGGGGTCTGTGCATCAATGCCCAAGATGGAGGCACAAGTCATCTTGGGAAATGACGCATGTGGAGGATATGTCCTCCCGAATCTCGTGAAGGGCGAGGAGTGCTTAGAGCACTATAAGGAGACAGGCGGAGTGTTAGACGCCTGTGGGGACGAGAAAGGAATCGCCACGGTGGCGTTCCCGGTTTGTGCTGTAAGTCCGAGGCAGTGCGACGGACACGGAGGGTGTGGATCTGATAGGGCTGACGAGGAGACGTCCGACAGTCTGGAAATCGATCACCTCTTTGTGGGACCCGGAGAACGAGTGGAGGGCGAAGGCAGCCCGGATGGCGAAGTACAGGTGACCCTCGCCAGTTCTCTCAGAGTGGATCGCACTCGTCTTGGAGAGCTGCAGCAAATAGAGTTCCCCGAATTGATTCATGAGGCCAAAGGAGGACGTGTTGGTCCTGAGAGGGCCACTCATTTTTACATACAGGACGGCATGCTGATGAGACAGTGGAGGCCTGTGAGGATGGAGGCCGGAGAAGAATCTCTAGGTACAAGACACCAGGAAGTGTTGCCGGCCCAGTGCAGAGCGGCAGTGTTGGATATGTCGCACTCAGTGGACTCTGCAGGTCACCTGGGGGTGACCAAAACGTTGCGTAAGATCCGGGATCATTTCTACTGGCCAGGTATGGACGCCGATGTGAGGCGTTATTGTAAGACGTGCTTACCGTGCCAGAGGGCAGGGAAGAGCCAACCCGCGATACCGAAGGCCCCGTTGGTTCCTGTTCCTGCGTTTGGGCCTGCATTCGAGCGTCTGTTGGTCGACGGGGTGGGACCGTTGCGACGGACGAAACGAGGAAATACCTACCTGATGACGATCATGTGTGCGTCCACCAGATTTCCGGAGGCTGTCCCGATGTGACGTTTGACGTCGAGAGGAGTAGCCGGGCAGCTACAACGATTTTTCTCTTGGGTGGGGATGCCCAGAGAAATTCAGACGGACTGTGGAAGTATATTCCAGTCTAAGTGGTTCCGACAGACAGTGACAAGTTGGGGAGTGACTCAGATTCGGTCGTCGCACTACCGACCGCAGTCGCAAGGGGCGATCGAAAGGTTTCACTCCACCCTGAAGACCGTTCTGAGAGTGTTCTGCACAGAACAGGCGGCTGAGTGGGATGAGGCAGTATACCCCGCGTTGTTTGCCATACGTAACGTGGTGGTAGAATCGTTAGGTTTCTCACCTTTCCAGCTGGTGTATGGACACGAGGTGCGAAGTCCTCTGTCCATGCTGAAGGAACAATGGACACCGGGAGTGACCGTGGGAACGGTCAATGATTACATTCAAAAAAGTTCAAGGAGCGTCTCACTCTAGCAAAGGAACTAGCTGGGAAACATCTGAAGGAGGCGCAGCGTAAGATGTCGGAATGGTACGACAAGAGAGCTACACCGAGGGAGTTCCAGGTTGGGTCCCAGGTGATGGTATTGCTGTCGGGTAAGAGTAGAGTGACCGAGTCGCGGTTCGAGGGACCATACCAAGTGCTACGGCGGTTGGGTCCTGTATCGTATGAAATCGGGAAGCCGGATAGACCCCGCAAGAAACAGGTGTGTCATGTAGACCGCCTGAAGCCTTTCTTCCCTGAGGAAGGAGGAGCCGCCGTGCAGGACGGGACGGTGACCCGAGACCCCCAGCAGAAGACGATTTTGTGCATGCAGCTGGACCAGGAACTTCCAGAGGAGGAAGTAAAGTGGTCCAGGGCGGACGGCACCCGTCTCACCAATACGGAGAGTTTGGCGAAGATCGAGGACAAGCTACAACACCTGGAAGGGCAACAGAGTGCGGACCTGACGAACCTACTAAGGGAGAATGCCCCTCTCTTTACCGACGTGCCCCTATGACACAAGAGTGTAACGCACGAGGTGGAGGTGAGGGACGCCAGGGCCGTCAAGCAGAGCGCGTATAGGGTAAGCCCGGAGAAGCGAGAGCTGATGAGGAAGGAGGTGGAGTATCTCCTTGAGAACGACCTTGCAGAGCCTAGCAAAAGTGAGTGGAGTTCCCCATTCTTGTTAGTGAAGAAAAGCGATGGTACATTCCGCTTTTGTACAGACTACAGAAAGGTGAACTCCATCACTGTGGCAGATTCTCACCCCATGCCAAGAGTGAGCGATTGCATCGACCAGGTGGGCAGTGCAAGGTACGTATCCAAGGTCGATCTGCTCAAGGGGTACTACCAGATCTCTTTGACTCCTGAGGCCTGGAAAATATCAGCTTTCGCAACACCAGACGGGCTGTACCAATACAAGGTGTTACCCGTTGGAATGAAAAACAGCGGTAGCTGTTTCCAGCGCATGATGAATGAGTTGCTAAGGGGGGCCGAATGCTGCACAGTATACATCGATGACATCGTCGTGTACGCCGACGATTGGAAGACGCACCTGGAGAGACTCAAGGAATTGTTTAGAAGGTTAGAGGAGGCTAACTTGACTGTAAATTTAGCCAAGAGCGAGTTTGGGAAGGCCCACTTGGAGTACCTAGGCTTCGTCATCGGCCAAGGAGAAGTAACCCCTGTAGATCACAAAGTGTCAGCCATTAAGGAATACCCCGTGCCCAGAACGCGTAAAGAGTTGTTAAGGTATCTCGGGATGATAGGATACTATCGTGGGTTTGCAGGAATTTTTCCACGGTAGCGCATCTCCTGACCGAGCTACTCTCCAAGAATGTGCGATAGAGATGGGGAGAGGCCTGCCAAGAGTCTTTTGAGAAGACCAAGAAACTGTTGACGGAGACCCCGGTATTAATATCCCCAGATTTCTCAGCCAGATTCATCCTGTACGTGGACGCCAGCGACGTTGGGATAGGGGCCATGTTGGCCCAAGAGAGGAGTGAGATACATAGGCCAGTAGCTTTCTACTCTAAGAAGTTTGTGAAATACCAGCGGGCCTATAGTACCGTTGAGAAAGATGCATTGGCGCTAGTTATTGCCCTGAAGCACTTCGATGTGTACGTGGGAGGAGGGGCGAGACCTGTTCTTGTGTTCACAGATCACAACCCTCTAACCTTTTTGTACAAAATGAGGAACTCCAACCAACGGCTGACGAGGTGGGCGTTGCTACTGCAGGAGTACCGGCTGGACATCAAGCACATCAGGGGGAAGGACAACGTGGTTGCGGATGCCCTGTCCCGTATACACTAATCAGACATGACTCTTATTTTAAGGGGAGGGGTATGTGATGGTGTTCCCCCCCTTATATTTCTCCCACGCCTGCTGTAAGAGTCATGTCCACTTTACCCGAGCGTTCTCTACGTCGCAGGCATCAGTTTGATATATGTGGGAGAGTGTAGTGTTCTTGAGGTGTCGAGAAATTCGTGAAAGAAGAGTATTTTGGGCTGTGGTATAGGCCCTTTAGGAAGCCAATATGGCGCGGGCTCCTCCGTTTTGCCGCGAAAACTGTGTGACGTCAGTGGCACCAGATTGGTCACCGACAGCGATGTGGCACAGGGAGCCAATGAAAACCTCCCTTGGCAAGTATGACATCACGAAGGCAGGGGGCTCTGGTCATAACGCCACGGAGGCGCCATCAGTCTGACATGACACGTCAAGGTGAACGGATGTGTGAAGGTTGATCCTGTCAATCTGACAGTAATACGCCACTCCCGTGGATCTTACGCGTCACCCGTAGTATGCCAGTACGCCGGGAGGTCTTCCTTCATTCCATGTGTGGACCGAAGAGGGAATTGACAGAATATTGAGCATCAAGTGCTTCAGGGTCAGGTGCTGTGCAGGTGAAGTCTAGGCAGTATCGTCTGGGACATCTGATAGCTTCACAGTGACGACGTAGCGGCTGAGCCAATCCACTGGGAAGCAGTGAAAGAAGACACTAATTGGGAATCCGAACGACTGCAGCCGAGACGTAGGTAGGCAGCCGTGGTTGGGAGGAGAAGTTGACGGCCGGGAGACCGACTCCAACCCTACAAGACATGGAAGAGGAGCAAAGACCCGCGGAGGACAGAACACGGAGACGACGTGTTTATTTTAGGACGTTGATTGAGTTCCTGGAGGACACGACAGGGTGTGCGTGGGGGCGTTCCCTACACGAGGGAGGTGCCTGGACCAGGAGCTACAACTCAACTCTCACCAGAGGATAGGTGGAAGTAGGTGATTCTAGTTTCCCTCCCAATTCCCCTTTAGTCAGCTATATTATTTAGCCAGAGTATTTTGTATGTCGTGAGCAAGGCTCACCCATGTCACGCTGCAACCCATCCTCCGAATTGACAGTACGATTTAATACTAAGTGTAATAAGTACACTTTCTTACTGTAATAAGCAGTGCATAATTGCACTTATGGGGCTGTTACATTGACCCAACTCCCTTCCCTGCTTTAATTCTTCTCGTTTTCTGTTAAGTCACTCAGAATTTTAGGATGACGTTTTCAATTTCGATTTGCAATACACAAGTTTTAAATATCAAGAATTTCTTTTTCAGGTTAATTAAACAATAGAGATTTTATACAAAATTTTAAAATATCCTGAGTTACTTTACAATTTATTGATATATTTTAGTTTTGTTTTATTAGTTTTATAAAACTGTAATATCAATATAGCTATAGGTAAAGTACTAATTGTAATTAAGAAGCAATAAAATTATTATCTTCAAAAACTAAGACGGTTAGGTGAGGTTGTGGTTTTCTATTCAGTTTTTCAGGTAAACTCAAATATTCACAATATATTTGACAGTACGATTTAATACTAAGTGAAAATAAGTACAATTCCTAACTGCTATGAATAGTACATAATTGCACTTATTTGTCTTCTTACATTTACCACCCCATTTTTGGAGGACGGGCTGCACAGTAAGGCAGAGTGTTCAGAGTGGGGCTACATAGAGCACTCACGGTATTTATTATTATTATTGTTATTATTGGTGCGTGCGGGCCCCCGGAGTAATTGATATATATATATATATATATATATATATATATATATATATATATATATATATATATATATATATATATATATATATGTACCAGTATTTGGTGTTAGGCTATGTGCCCAGTAACTATATTATTTCCATTATTGATAATTATGATTTATATATATATATATATATATATATATATATATATATATATATATATATATATATATATATATATATATATATATATATATATATATGCTTGTGTATTGAATAACCATTCATGTGTGCAGTGATCAATTGAATATTCGCCCACGAAAAGAATTACTGAGAACTCCAGTAATATATATTTGCATGCGTTATCATTAAATGGGGTGCAGTGTATTATACCATGATAGTGAATTATTGTGTTCATTAATATAGAAATGTTTGATAGAGCTCAGGATCAGTGCAGCGGAGTATTTACGTTCTATTGCTATTGATATTGTGTTGTTTGAACAAATAAGTGTTCCGTGAGAATTTAAAGAAACAGGCGCCTCACGCCAGACAAACAAATAAACGAACATTCGCGCGGTAGGAGTCGCCCAGCTTATTTTGACATTGACGTGAGGGGGAGCATTGCCAGCTTGGCGAGTTCGTGATTATTTGTGAGAACGAGCGACTTCTGCATGAAATAGCTGTTTGCTTATTGATATAATTATGTGATGTCTTGAGTTTTAAGTAAAACACAAAATACCTTGGCGTTTGTATCATCCCCTCCATGTTTCTTGTGGCTATATAATACATGAAAGGAAATAGAGTGATAGGAATAAATACCTGCCTGATATCAGATCTATTGAGTGTTTTCTTGCCACTGCTAACACAATTCAACAAAACCACTGATATGTTACTGGACACGGGAAACACCAGTTGGTGACCTTGTGGTTAATAGTAGAGCCTAGTGTCGGGGGGGGGGGGGGCACACAGCTGTAAAGAGAACAAGCTGTGTTCTCACTCATTCTCGATCAGAGGCCGGTTGGGATTGACTAGGATACTCTCCAAGCATACAGTGACGCCGCGAGGATAGAGTGAAGACCCGCAGGGCTACGGTGAGTGACCTTGGGTATACTGTTACTCGCCCCTCTTATGGTGAACCCCGACAAATATATATATATATATATATATATATATATATATATATATATATATATATATATATATATATATATACATATACATATATATATATATATATATATATATATATATATATATATATATATATATATATATATATATATGACAATGTCAGACCACGGAGGAAAAATTAACCTTCTGAAGATGTATTTAATGAGGTCTTTTAATTTATTTCTGAAGATGTATTTAATATACGAAAGTACTTAAGGAAATTCCTGTTTCATTTTTCCTCTGTGGACTGACATTGTCACATTCTTAATCACGTGTTTATTTTTGTCATATACACACACACATATATATATATATATATATATATATATATATATATATATATATATATATATATTATATATATATATATATATATATATATATATATATATATATATATATTGTGACGGGAAAGTGTTGGAGTGTTGATGTTCGGCAGTCCTCCAATGGCAGGGGTCAATGCCTGGTCACACTTAAAACAAAAATATAGATTGCTTGCCTGTTGTCTTTGGTAAATGAGAGGGAGGAACACGTAAAACACAAAGTATGAACAATGAAACTTTAAAATAATTACTTTAAACATAAATGAAAATATAGATAAATCTCGGGGGAATTAAAAGTGCAATGAAATAACAAAGATAAATGCAAAGACAATGTGAGACACAATAGTACAAAAGTGAAATGTTAAAATGGTGCTGAGAATATCGGCTATGGCTGAAACCTCCCTTCGTATACCAGCCAATGAGCTAGTATGCCAGAGAGAGATGTCAACTCTAAGAGCATAAAGAATATCCTGAAGTTGATAGCTGGTCAGACTCAGACGTCGACTCAGGTAGAGGGCGCTGAGGTGCGGTGTGCAGGTGCACGGTCGGCGAGTCACCAATCAGGAACAGGCAAGCTGGTGAAGGGTAGTTAGCTGGTTTGATGACGAGCCGGCGTGTGGAGTGGGGGGATCTTGGGTACGTTTTGCCTCCTGGTCAAAACGTTTTGTGCTACTGGTGACGTATCTTTATATCTAATGTAGCATCTTGTACTTGTAGAATTGACGTAACTTGAAGTAGGGAAGAGCAGGCTCATTCTCTCTAGAAACAGATTATCGTCACAACTCTCCCCCGAAGCCTGCGGTTCCGGTGAAGCTACGTCTTCAGGAGGTAGAGTGGTAGGTGGAGCAGCCTCTACCTCATAACTCTGGAGAGGGCGTCTGCTATGATGTGGTCAGACCCCCTTGATGTAGATGTCTCCAGGTTGAAATTCTGCAGATATCAAGCCCATTGTTGAAGCCGTTGATTGTTGAATTGGGCTTGCTGCAGGAAATGTAGGGGATTGTGGTCCGAGTAGATGGTGGTAGACCGAGCACTTCTCAGGTACGGTTCGAAGTGCTGCAAGTTCAGGACGATGAGTAGCTCCCTTTCGATTGTGCTGTAGTTCCTTGTAGCTGTAGTAGCCAACAGGTAGAATCTCCTCGCCTCATTGTTGCATCAGGTCACCCCCTATGTC
>NC_091223.1:5115440-5313582 GCF_040958095.1 Procambarus clarkii
TGGTGACACACACACCTCCACACTGGTGACTCACACACCTACGCACTGGTGACATATACACCTCCACACTGGTGACACCACTGGTAACACACACACACCTCCACACTGGGACACACACACCTTAACACTGGTGACACACACACCTCCACACTGGTGACACACCACCACACTGGGACACACACCACCACACTGGTGGACACACACACCTCCACACTAGTGACACACACCACCACTGGTAACACACACACACCTCCACACTGGTGACACACACACCTTAACACTGGTGACACACACACCTCCACACTGGTGACACACCACCACACTGGTGACACACACCACCACATGGTGACACACACACCTCCACACTAGTGACACACACCACCACACTGGAGACACACCTCCACACTGGTGACACACACAACTCCACACTGGTGACACACACAACTCCACACTGGTAAGACACACACAACCACCACACTGGTGACTCCACCACACTGGTGACATACACACCTCTACACTGGTGACACACACACCTTCTCCCTGGTAAAACACACACCACACACTGGTGATGCACACCACCACACTGGTGACACACATACCACCACACTAGTAACCCACACACCTCCACACTGGTAACACACACACCACCACCACACTGGTGACTCCACCACACTGGTGACATACACCTCTACACTGGTGACACTCACACCTTCTCACTGGCAACACACACACCACCACACTGGTGACGCAACACCACCATATTGGTGACACACATACCACCAAACTGGTGACACACCTCCACACTGGTGACACACACACCTCCACACTGGTAACATACACACATCCACACTGGTAATACACACACCACCACATTGGTGACACACACACCTCCACACTGGTGACACACGTCCACACTGGTAACACACACACCACTACACTGGTGACACACAAACCAACACACGGGTAACACACACATTACTACACTGGTGACACACCTCCACACTGGTGACACACACCTCCACACTGGTGACTCACACACCTACGCACTGGTGACACATACACCTCCACACTGGAAACACACACACCTCCACAATGGTGACACACACACCTTCACACTGGTGACGCACTCATCACCACACTGGTAACACATACACCACCACACTGGTAGTACACACACCACCACACTGGCGACAACACACCACCACACTGGTGACACACACACCACTACACTGGTCACACACACCACCGCACTGGTGACACACACACCACCACACTCTACACACACACACCACCACACTGGTAACACACACACCACCACACTGGTAACACTCAAACCACCACACTGGTGACACACCTCCACACTGGTGAGTGACACACACACCTTAACACTGGTGACACACACACCTCCACACTGGTGACACACACACCTCCACACTGGTGAAACACACACCACCACACTGCTGACACATACCACCACACTGTGGCACACCACCACACTGGTAACACACAAAACACCTCCACAACTGGTAACACACAAACCTCCAAACGGGTAACACAAACACCACCACACTGGTGACACACACACCTCCACACTGGTGACACACACACCACCACACTGGTAACACACACACACCACACTGGTAACACACACACCTCCACACTGGTAACGCACACCACCACACTGGTAACACACACACCTCTACACTGGTAACACACACACCTCCACACTGGTAAAACACAACCACCACACTGGTAACATACACACCTCTACACTGGTAACACACACACCACCACACTAATGTCACACACACCTTCTCACTGGTAACACACACACCACCACACTGGTGATGCACACACCACCACACTGGAGACACACCTTCACACTGGTAACACACACACCTCCACACTGGTTACACACACACACCACCACACTGGTGACTCCACCACACTGGTGACACACACACCTCTACACTGATGACACACACACCTTCTCACTGGCAACACACACACCACCACACTGGTGACCCAAACACCACCACACTGGTGACACACCTCCACACTGGTGACACACACACCTCCACACTGGTGACACACACACCTCCACACTGGTGACACACACACCTCCACACTGGTGACAGACACACCTCCACACTGGTGACACACACACATCCACACTGGTAATACACACACCACCACATTGGTGACACACACACACCTCCACACTGGTGACACACGTCCTACACTGGTAACACACACACCACTACACTGGTGACACACAAACCAACACACGGGTAACACACACACCACTACACTGGTGACATACCTCCACACTGGTGACACACACACCACCACACTGGTGACTCACACACCTACGCACTGGTGACACATACACCACCACACTTGAAACACACACACCTCCACACTGGTGACACACACACCACCACACTGCTGACACACACCACCACACTGGTGGCACACCACCACACTGGTAACACACAAACACCTCCACACTGGTAACACACAAACCTCCAAACTGGTAACACAAACACCACAACACTGGTGACACACACACCTCCACACTGGTGACACACACACCACCACATTGGTAACACACACACCTCCACACTGGTAACACACACCACCACACTGGTAACACACACACCTCTACACTGGTAACACACACACCACCACGCTGGTGACTCCACCACACTAGTGACACACACACCTTCTCACTGGTAACACACACCCACCACACTGGTGATGCACACACCACCACACTGGAGACACACCTTCACACTGGTGACACACACACCTCCACACTGGTTACACACACACACCACCACACTGGTGACTCCACCACACTGGTGACACACACTCCTCTACACTGATGACACACACCTTTTCACTGGCAACACACACACCACCACACTGCTGACGCAAACACCACCACATTGGTGACACACCTTCACACTGGTAACACACACACCTCCACACAGGTGACACACACACCTCCACACTGGTAACAAACACACCTCCACACTGGTAATACACACACCACCACATTGGTGACACACACACCTCCACACTGGTGACACACCTCCACACTGGTAACACACACACCTCCACCCTGGTGATAAACACACCACCACATTGGTGACTCCACCACACTGGTGACACACACACCTCTACACTGGTCACACACACACCTTCTCACTGGTAAAACACACACCACCACACTAGTGACACACCTCCACACTGGTAACACACACACCTCCACACTGGTTACACACACACACCACCACACTGGTGACTCCACCACACTGGTGACACACACACCTCTACACTGATGGCACACACACCTTCTCACTGGCAACACACACACCACCACACTGGTGACGCACACACCACCACATTGGTGACACACATACCACCACACTGGTGACACACCTCCACACTGGTGACACAAACACCTCCACACTGGTAACACACACACCTCCACACTGGTAATACACACACCACCACATTGGTGGCGCACACACCTCCACACTGGTGACACACGTCCACTCTGGTAACACACACACCACTACACTGGTGACACACAAACCAACACACGGGTAACACACACACCAATACACTGGTGACACACCTCCACACTGGTGACACACACACCTCCACACTGGTGACTCACACACCTACGCACTGGTGACACATACACCTCCACACTGGAAACACACACCACCACACTGGTGATATACACACCTCTACACTGGTGACACACACACCTTCTCCCTGGTAAAACACACACTACCACACTGGTGATGCACACACCACCACAATGGTGACACACATACCACCACACTAGTAACACACACACCTCCACACTGGTAACACACACACACCACCACACTGGTGACTCCACCACACTTGTGACACACACACCTTCTCACTGGCAACACACACACCACCACACTGGTGATGCACACACCACCACATTGGTGACACACATACCACCACACTGGTGACACACCTCCACACTGGTGACACACACCTCCACACTGGTAAACACACACACCTCCACACTGGTAATACACACACCACCACATTGGTGACACACACACCTCCACACTGGTGACACACGTCCACACTGGTAACACACACACCACTACACTGGTGACACACAAACCAACACACGTGTAACACACACACCACTACACTGGTGAAACACCTCCACACTGGTGACACACACACCTCCACACTGGTGACTCACACACCTACGCACTGGTGACATATACACCTCCACACTGGAAACACACACACCTCCACACTGGTGAGAAACCTCCACACCGGTGACACACACACCTCCACACGGGTGACACACTCATCACCACACTGGTAACACATACACCACGACACTGGTGGGACACACACCACCACACTGTTAACACACACACACCACCACACTGGTAACACACACACTACCACACTGTGACACACACACCACCACACGGGTGACACACACACCACTACACTGGTCACACACACAACACCGCACTGGTGACACACACCACCACACTGGTGCTACACACCTCCACACTGGTGAGTGACACACACACCTTAACACTGGTGACACACACACCTCCACACTGGTGACACACGCACCACCACACTGCTGACACACACCATCACACTGGTGGCACACCACCACACTGGTAACACACAAACACCTCCACACTGGTAACACACAAACCTCCAAACTGGTAACACAAACACCACCACACTGGTGACACACACACTTCCACACTAGTGACACACACACCACTACACTGGTGACATACCTCCACACTGGTGACACACACACCTCCACACTGGTGACTCACACACCAACGCACTGGTGACACATACACCACCACACTAGAAACACACACACCTCCACACTGGTGACACACACACCACCACACTGCTGACACACACCACCACACTGGTGGCACACCACCACACTGGTAACACACAAACACCTCCACACTGGTAACACACAAACCTCCAAACTGGTAACACAAACACCACAACACTGGTGACACACACACCTCCACACTGGTGACATACACACCACCACATTGGTAACACACACCTCCACACTGTAACACACACCACCACACTGGTAACACACACACCTCTACACTGGTAACACACACACCACCACGCTGGTGACTCCACCACACTAGTGACACACACACCTTCTCACTGGTAACACACACACCACCACACTGGTGATGCACACACCACCACACTGGAGACACACCTTCACACTGGTGACACACACACCTCCACACTGGTTACACACACACACCACCACACTGGTGACTCCACCACACTGGTGACACACACTCCTCTACACTGATGGCACACACCTTCTCACTGGCAACACACACACCACCACACTGCTGACGCAAACACCACCACACTGGTGACACACCTTCACACTGGTAACACACACACCTCCACACAGGTTTCACACACACCTCCACACTGGTAACACACACACCTCCACACTGGTAACACACACACCACCACATTGGTGACACACACACCTCCACACTGGTGACACACCTCCACAATGGTGAGTGACACACACACCTTAACACTGGTGACACACACACCTCCAAACTGGTGACACAAGCACCACCACACTGCTGACACACACCACCACACTGGTAACAC
This sequence comes from Procambarus clarkii, assembly GCF_040958095.1. Taxonomy (NCBI): domain Eukaryota; kingdom Metazoa; phylum Arthropoda; class Malacostraca; order Decapoda; family Cambaridae; genus Procambarus; species Procambarus clarkii. The sequence continues at coordinate 5,121,159 of NC_091223.1, forward strand.
ACAAACACCTCCACACTGGTAACACACAAACCTCCAAACTGGTAACACAAACACCACCACACTGGTGACACACACACTTCCACACTAGTGACACACACACCACCACACTGGTAACACACACACCTCCACACTGGTAACACACACCACCACACTGGTAACACACACACCTCTACACGGGTAACACACACACACCACCACGCTGGTGACTCCACCACATTAATGACACACCACACCTTCTAACTGGTAACACACACACCACCAAACTGGTGATGCACACACCACCACACTTGAGACAACACCTTCACACTGGTGACACACACACCTCCATACTGGTTACACACACACACCACCACACTGGTGACTCCACCACACTGGTGACACACACCTCTACACTGATGACACACACACCTTCTTACTGGCAACACACACACCACCACACTGGTGACGCAAACACCACCACACTGGTGACATACCTCCACACTGGTGACACACACACCTCCACACTGGTAACACACACACCTCCACACTGGTAATACACACACCACCACATTACTGACACACACACCTCCACACTGGTGACACACCTCCACACTGGTAACACACACACCTCCACCCTGGTGACACACACACCGCTACACTGGTGACTCCACCACACTGGTGACACACACACCTCTACACTGGTGACACACACACCTTCTCACTGGTAAAACACACACCACCACACTGGTGATGTACACACCACCACGCTGGTGACACATACACCACAACACTGGTAACACACCCACCTCCACACTGGTGACACACACACCACCACGCTGGTGACACACACACCACCACACTGATGGTACACCACCACACTGGTAACACTCAAACCACCACACTGGTGACACACTCACCACCACACTGGTGACACACACCACCACAATGGTGATACACACCTCCACACTGGTGAACCACACACCTTAACACTGGTGACACACACACCTCCACACTGGTGACACACACACCTCCACACTGGTGACACACACACCATAACACTGGTGACACACACCACCACACTGGTAACACCCAAACCACCACACTGGTGACACACACACCTCAACACTAGTGACACACATCACCACACTAGAGACACACCTCCACACTGGTGACTCACACACCTCTACACTGGTGACACACACACCTCCACACTGGTGACTCACACACCTTAACACTGGTGACACACCAACCTCCACACTTGTGACACACCACCACACTGGTGACACACACCACCACACAGGTGACATACACATCTTAACACTGGTGACACACACACCTCCACACTGGTGACACACACACCTCCACACTGGTGACACACACACCACCACACTGGTGACACACACCACCACACTGGTAACACAAACCACCACACTGGTGACACACACACCTCCACACTGGTGACTCAAAAACCTTAACACTGGTGACACACACACCTCCACACTGGTGACTCACAAACCTTAACACTGGTGACACACCCACCTCCACACTGGTGACACACCACCACCACACTGGTGACACACACACCTCCACACTAGTGACCACTAGTGACACACACCACCACACTGGTAACACACACACCTCCACACTGGTGACACACACACCTTAACACTGGTGACACACACACCACCACACTGGTGACTCCACCACACTGGTGACATACACACCTCTACACTGGTGACACACACACCTTCTCCCTGGTAAAACACACACCACCACACTGGTGATGCACACACCACCACACTGGTGACACACATACCACCACACTAGTAACCCACACACCTCCACACTGGTAACACACACACCACCACCACACTGGTGACTCCACCACACTGGTGACATACACACCTCTACACTGGTGACACTCACACCTTCTCACTGGCAACACACACACCACCACACTGGTGACGCACACACCACCATATTGGTGACACACATACCACCAAACTGGTGACACACCTCCACCACTGGTGACACACACACCTCCACACTGGTAACATACACACATCCACACTGGTAATACACACACCACCACATTGGTGACACACACACACCTCCACACTGGTGACACACGTCCACACTGGTAACACACACACCACTACACTGGTGACACACAAACCAACACACGGGTAACACACACATTACTACACTGGTGACACACCTCCACACTGGTGACACACACACCTCCACACTGGTGACTCACACACCTACGCACTGGTGACACATACACCTCCACACTGGAAACACACACACCTCCACAATGGTGACACACACACCTTCACACTGGTGACGCACTCATCACCACACTGGTAACACATACACCACCACACTGGTAGTACACACACCACCACACTGGCGACACACACACCACCACACTGGTGACACACACACCACTACACTGGTCACACACACACCACCGCACTGGTGACACACACACCACCACACTCTACACACACACACCACCACACTGGTAACACACACACCACCACACTGGTAACACTCAAACCACCACACTGGTGACACACCTCCACACTGGTGAGTGACACACACACCTTAACACTGGTGACACACACACCTCCACACTGGTGATACACACACCTCCACACTGGTGAAACACACACCACCACACTGCTGACACATACCACCACACTGGTGGCACACCACCACACTGGTGACACACACACCACCACACTGGTAACACACACACCACCACACTGGTAACACACACACCTCCACACTGGTAACGCACACCACCACACTGGTAACACACACACCTCTACACTGGTAACACACACACCTCCACACTGGTGAAACACACACCACCACACTGCTGACACATACCGCCACACTGGTGGCACACCTCCACACTGGTAACACACAAACCTCCAAACGGGTAACACAAACACCACCACACTGGTGACACACACACCTCCACACTGGTGACACACACACCACCACACTGGTAACACACACACCACCACACTGGTAACACACACACCTCCACACTGGTAACGCACACCACCACACTGGTAACACACACACCTCTACACTGGTAACACACACACCTCCACACTGGTAACACACACCACCACACTGGTAACATACACACCTCTACACTGGTAACACACACACCACCACACTAATGTCACACACACCTTCTCACTGGTAACACACACACCACCACACTGGTGATGCACACACCACCACACTGGAGACACACCTTCACACTGGTAACACACACACCTCCACACTGGTTACACACACACACCACCACACTGGTGACTCCACCACACTGGTGACACACACACCTCTACACTGATGACACACACACCTTCTCACTGGCAACACACACACCACCACACTGGTGACCCAAACACCACCACACTGGTGACACACCTCCACACTGGTGACACACACACCTCCACACTGGTGACACACACACCTCCACACTGGTGACAGACACACCTCCACACTGGTGACAGACACACCTCCACACTGGTGACACACACACATCCACACTGGTAATACACACACCACCACATTGGTGACACACACACACCTCCACACTGGTGACACACGTCTACACTGGTAACACACACACCACTACACTGGTGACACACAAACCAACACACGGGTAACACACACACCACTACACTGGTGACATACCTCCACACTGGTGACACACACACCACCACACTGGTGACTCACACACCAACGCACTGGTGACACATACACCACCACACTTGAAACACACACACCTCCACACTGGTGACACACACACCACCACACTGGTGACACACACCACCACACTGGTAACACAAACCACCACACTGGTGACACACACACCTCCACACTGGTGACTCAAAAACCTTAACACTGGTGACACACACACCTCCACACTGGTGACTCACAAACCTTAACACTGGTGACACACCCACCTCCACACTGGTGACACACCACCACCACACTGGAGACACACACACCTCCACACTAGTGACCACTAGTGACACACACCACCACACTGGTAACACACACACCTCCACACTGGTGACACACACACCTTAACACTGGTGACACACACACCTCCACACTGGTGACACACCACCACACTGGTGACACACACCACCACACTGGTGACATACACACCTCCACACTAGTGACACACACCACCACACTGGAGACACACCTCCACACTGGTGACACACACACCTCCACACTGGTGACACACACAACTCCACACTGGTAAGACACACACACCACCACACTGCTGACTCCACCACACTGGTGACATACACACCTCTACACTGGTGACACACACACCTTCTCCCTGGTAAAACACACACCACCACACTGGTGATGCACACACCACCACACTGTTGACACACATACCACCACACTAGTAACCCACACACCTCCACACTGGTAACACACACACCACCACCACACTGGTGACTCCACCACACTGGTGACATACACACCTCTACACTGGTGACACACACACCTTCTCACTGGCAACACACACACCACCACACTGGTGACGCACACACCACCACATTGGTGACACACATACCACCAAACTGGTGACACACCTCCACACTGGTGACACACACACCTCCACACTGGTAACATACACACATCCACACTGGTAATACACACACCACCACATTGGTGACACACACACACCTCCACACTGGTGACACACGTCCACACTGGTAACACACACACCACTACACTGGTGACACACAAACCAACACACGGGTAACACACACACCACTACACTGGTGACACACCTCCACACTGGTGACTCACACACCTTCTCACTGGCAACACACACACCACCACACTGGTGACGCACTCATCACCACACTGGTAACACATACACCACCACACTGGTGAGACACACACCACCACACTGGTAACACACACACCACCACACTGGTAGCACACACACCACCACACTGGTGACACACACAAAACCACACTGGTGACACACACAAAACCACACTGGTGACACACACACCACTACACTGGTCACACACACACCACCGCACTGGTGACACACACACCACCACACTCTACACACACACCACCACTACACTGGTAACACACACACCACAACACTGGTAACACTCAAACCACCACACTGGTGACACACCTCCACACTGGTGAGTGACACACACACCTTAACACTGGTGACACACACACCTCCACACTGGTGACACACACACCTCCACACTGGTGAAACACACACCACCACACTGCTGACACACACCACCACACTGGTGGCACACCACCTCACTGGTAACACACAAACACCTCCACACTGGTAACACACAAACCTCCAAACGGGTAACACAAACACCACCACACTGGTGACACACACACCTCCACACTGGTAACACACACACCACCACACTGGTAACACACACACCACCACACTGGTAACACACACACCTTCACACTGGTAACGCACACCACCACACTGGTAACACACACACCTCTACACTGGTAACACACACACCTCCACACTGGTAACACACACCACCACACTGGTAACATACACACCTCTACACTGGTAACACACACACCACCACACTGGTGATGCACACACCACCACACTGGAGACACACCTTCACACTGGTGACACACACACCTCTACACTGGTAACACACACACCACCACACTGCTGACGCAAACACCACCACACTGGTGACACACCTTCACACTGGTAACACACACACCTCCACACAGGTGACACACACACCTCCACACTGGTAACACACACACTTCCACACTGGTAATACACACACCATCACATTGGTGACACACACACCTCCACACTGGTGACACACACACCACCACGCTGGTAACACACACACCTCCACACTGGTAACACATACCACCACACTGGTAACACACACCACCACACTGGTAACAGACACACCTCTACACTGGAAGCACACACACCACCACGCTGGTGACCCCACCACACTAGTGACACACACACCTTCTCACTGGTAACACACACCACAACACTCGTGATGCACACACTACCACACTGGTGACACACCTTCACACTGGTAAACACACACACCTCCACACTGGTGACACACACACCTGCACACTGGTAACACACACACCTGCACACTGGTGACACACACACTTCCACACTGGTGACACACACCACCACACTGGTGACTCCACCACACTGGTGACACACACACCTCTACACTGATGGCACACACACCTTCTCACTGGCAACACACACATCACCTAACTGGTAACACACACACACCACCACGCTGGTGACTCCACCTCACTGGTGACACACACACCTTTACACTGGTGACACACACATCACCACACTGGTAACACACACACACCACCACACTGGTGACTCCACCACACTGGTGACACACATACCACCACACTGGTGACACACCTCCACACTGGTGACACACATACCGCCAAACTTGTAACACACACACCTCCACACTGGTTTTACACACACCAATACATTGGTGACACACACACCTCCACACTGGTGACACACCTACACACTGGTAACACACATACCTCCACACTGGTGACACACACACCACCACTCTGGTAACACACACACCTCTACACTGGTGACACACAAATCAACACACTGGTAACACACTCATCGCTACACTGGTGACACACCTCCACACTGGTGACACACACACCTCCACACTGGTGATTCACACACCTCCACACTGGTGACACATACACCTCCACACTGGTAACACACACACCACCACATTGGTGACAAACCTCCACACTGGTGACACACACACCTCCACACTGGTGACACACTCATCACCACATTGGTAACACATACACCACCACACTGGTGAGACACACACCAACACACTGGTAACACACACACCACCACACTGGTAACACACACACCACCAAACTGGTGACACATACACCACAACACTGGTAACACACACACCTCCACACTGGTGACACACACACCTCCACACTGGTGACACACAAACCTCCACACTAGTGACACACACACCACCACGCTGGTGACACACACCACCACAATAATGGTACACCACTACACTGGTAACACTCAAACCACCACACTGGTGACACACTCACCACCACACTGGTGACACACACCACCACAATGGTGATACACACCTTCACAGTGGTGACACACACACTTTAACACTGGTGACACACACACACCTCCACACTGGTGACACACACACCTCCACACTGGTGACACACACCACCACACTGGTAACACTCAAACCACCACACTGGTGACACACACACCTCCACACTAGTGACACACACCACCACACTGTAGACACACCTCCACACTGGTGACACACACACCTCCACACTGGTGACACACACACCTCCACACTAGTGACACACACACCTTAACACTGGTCACACACACACCTCCACACTGGTGACACACCACCACACTGGTGACACACACCTCCACACTGGTGACACACACACCTCCACACTAGTGACACACACCACCACACTGGTAACACACACACCTGCACACTGGTGACACACACACCTTAACACTGGTGATACACACACCTCCACACTGGTGACACACCACCACACTGGTGACACACGCACCTCCACACTACTGACACTCACCACCAGACTGGAGACACACCTCCAAACTGGTGACACACACACCTCCACACTGGTGACACACTGAACTCCACACTGGTAAGACACACACACCACCACACTGGTGACTCCACCACACTGGTGACATACACATCTCTACACTGGTGACACACACACCTTCTCCCTGGTAAAACACACACCACCACACTGGTGATGTACACACCACCACACTGGTGACACACATACCACCACACTAGTAATACACACACCTCCACACTGGTAACACACACACACCACCACACTGGTGACACACAAACTTTCTCACTGGCAACACACACACCACCACACTGGTGACGCACACACCACCACATTGGTGACACACATACCACCACACTGGTGACACACCTCCACACTGGTGACACACACACCTCCACACTGGTGACACACGTCCACACTGGTAACACACACACCACTACACTGGTGACACACAAACCAACACACAGGTAACACACACACCACTACACTGGTGACACACCTCCACACTGGTAACACACAAACCTCCAAACTGGTAACACAAACACCACAACACTGGTGACACACACACCTCCACACTGGTGACACACACACCACCACATTGGTAACACACACACCTCCACACTGGTAACACACACCACCACACTGGTAACACACACACACACCTCTACACTGGTAACACACACACCACCACACTGGTAACACACACCACCACACTGGTAACACACATCACCACACTGGTAACACACACACCTCTACACTGGTAACACACACACCACCACGCTGGTGACTCCACCACACTAGTGACACACACACCTTCTCACTGGTAACACACACACCACCACACTGGTGATTCCCACACCACCACACTGGAGACACACCTTCACACTGGTGACACACACACCTCTACACTGGTTACACACACACACCACCACACTGGTGACTCCACCACACTGGTGACACACACTCCTCTACACTGATGACACACACACCTTCTCACTGGCAACACACACACCACCACACTGCTGACGCAAACACCACCACACTGGTGACACACCTTCACACTGGTGACACACACACCTCCACACTGGTGACACACACACCTCCACACTGGTAACACACACACCTCCAAACTGGTAATACACACACCACCACATTGGTGACACACACACCTCCACACTGGTGACACACCTCCACACTGGTAACACACACACCTCCACCCTGGTGATACACACACCACCACACTGGTGACTCCACCACACTGGTGACACACACACCTCTACACTGGTGACACACACACCTTCTTACTGGTAAAACACACACCACCACACTGGTGACACACCTCCACACTGGTAACACACACACCTCCACACTGGTTACACACACACCACCACACTGGTGACACACACACCTCTACACTGATGGCACACACACCTTCTCACTGGCAACACACACACCACCACACTGGTGACGCACACACCACCACATTGGTGACACACATACCACCACACTGGTGACACACCTCCACACTGGTGACACAAACACCTCCACACTGGTAACACACACACCTCCAAACTAGTAATACACACACCACCACATTGGTGACGCACACACCTCCACACTGGTGACACACGTCCACTCTGGCAACACACACACACCACTACACTGGTGACACACAAACCAACACACGGGTAACACACACACCACTACACTGGTGACACACCTCCACACTGGTGACACACACACCTCCACACTGGTGACTCACAAACCTACGCACTGGTGACACATACACCTCCACACTGGAAACACACACACCTCCACACTGGTGACAAACCTCCACACTGGTGACACACACAACTCCACAGTGGTGACACACTTATCACCAAACTGGTAACACATACATCACCACACTGGTGAGACACACATCACCACACTGGTAACACACACATCACCACACTGGTAACACACACACCATCACACTTGTGACACACACACCACCACACTGGTGACACAAACACCACTAAACTGGTCACACACACACCACCGCACTGGTGACACACACCACCACACTGTACACACACACACCACCACACTGGTAACACACACACCACCACACTGGTAACACTCAAACCACCACACTGGTGACACACTCACCACCGCACTGGGGACACACACCACCACACTGGTGATACACACCTACACACTGGTGAGTGACACACACACCTTAACACTGGTGACACACACACCTCCACACTGGTGACACACACACCTCCACACTGGTGACACACACCACCACACTGGTGGCACACCTCCACACTGGTAACACACAAACCTCCAAACTGGTAACACAAACACCACCACACTGGTGACACACACACCTCCACACTGGTGAAACACACACCACCACACTGGTAAAACACACACCTCCACACTGGTAACACACACCACCACACTGGTAACAGACACACCTCTACACTGGTAACAAACACACCACCACACTAGTGACACACACACCTTCTCACTGGTATCACACACCACAACACTGGTGATGCACACACCACCACACTGGAGACACACCTTCACACTGGTGACACACACACCTCCACACTGGTTACACACACACACCTCCACACTGGTGACACACACACCTCCACACTGGTGACACACCTACACACTGGTAACACACATACCTCCACACTGGTGACACACACACCAGCACTCTGGTAACACACACACCTCTACACTGGTGACACACAAATCAACACACTGGTAACACACACATCGCTACACTGGTGACACACCTCCACACTGGTGACACACACACCTCCACAGTGGTGATTCACTCACCTCGACACTGGTAACACACACACCACCACATTGGTGACAAACCTCCACACTGGTGACACACACACCTCCACACTGGTAACACATACACCACCACACTGGTGAGACACACACCAACACACTGGTAACACACACACCACCACACTGGTAACACACACACCACCACACTGGTGACACATACACCACAACACTGGTAACACACACACCTCCACACTGGTGACACACACACCTCCACACTGGTGACACACAAACCTCCACACTAGTGACACACACATCACCACGCTGGTGACACACACCACCACAATAATGGTACACCGCCACACTGGTAACACTCAAACCACCACACTGGTGACACACTCACCACCACACTGGTGACACACACCACCACAATGGTGATACACACCTTCACACTGGTGACACACACACTTTAACACTGGTGACACACACACACCTCCACACTGGTGACACACACACCTCCACACTGGTGACACACACACACCACCACACTGGTGACACACACCACCACACTGGTAACACTCAAACCACAACACTGGTGACACACACACCTCCACACTAGTGACACACACCACCACACTGGTAACACACACACCTGCACACTGGTGACACACACACCTTAACACTGGTGATACACACACCTCCACACTGGTGACACACCACCACACTGGTGACACACCTCTCCACACTGGTGACACACACACCTCCACACTACTGACACACACCACCACACTGGAGACACACCTACAAACTGGTGACACACACACCTCCACACTGGTGACACACAGAACTCCACACTGGTAAGACACACACACACCACCACACTGGTGACTCCACCACACTGGTGACATACACACCTCTACACTGGTGACACACACACCTTCTCCCTGGTAAAACACACACCACCACACTGGTGATGTACACACCACCACACTGGTGACACACATACCACCACACTAGTAATACACACACCTCCACACTGGTAACACACACACACACCACCACACTGGTGACACACAAACTTTCTCACTGGCAACACACACACCACCACACTGGTGACGCCCACACCACCACATTGGTGACACACATACCACCACACTGGTGACACACTTCCACACTGGTGACACACACACCTCCACACTGGTGACACACGTCCACACTGGTAACACACAAACCTCCAAACTGGTAACATAAACACCACAACACTGGTGACACACACACTTCCACACTGGTGACACACACACCACCACATTGGTAACACACACACACCTCCACACTGGTAACACACACCACCACACTGGTAACACACACACCTCTACACTGGTTACACACACACACCACCACGCTGGTGACTCCACCACACTAGTGACACACACACCTTCGCACTGGTAACACACACACCACCACACTGGTGATGCCCACACCACCACACTGGAGACACACCTTCACACTGGTGACACACACACCTCCACACTGGTTACACACACACACCACCACACTGGTGACTCCACCACACTGGTGACACACACTCCTCTACACTGATGACACACACCTTCTCACTGGCAACACACACACCACCACACTGCTGACGCAAACACCACCACACTGGTGACACACACACCTCCACACTGGTGATACACACACCTCCACACTGGTAACACACACACCTCCACACTGGTAATACACACACCACCACGTTGGTGACACACACACCTCCACACTGGTGACACACCTCCACACTGGTAACAGACACACCTCCACCCTGGTGATACACACACCATAACACTGGTGACTCCACAACACTGGTGACACACACACCTCTACACTGGTGACACACACACCTTCTTACTGGTAAAACACACACCACCACACTGGTGACACCTCCACAATGGTAACACACACACCTCCACACTGGTTACACACACACACCACCACACTGGTGATGCACACACCACCACACTGGAGACACACCTTCACACTGGTGACACACACACCTCCACACTGGTTACACACACACACCACCACACTGGTGACACACACACCTGCACACTGGTAACACACACACCTCCACACTGGTGACACACACACTTCCACACTGGTGACACACACCACCACACTGGTGACTCCACCACACTGGTGACACACAAACCTGTACACTGATGACACACACACCTTCTCACTGGCAACACACACACCACCACACTGGTGACGCAAACACCACCACACTGGTGACACACCTTCACACTGGTAAACACACACACCTCCACACTGGTGACACACACACCTGCACACTGGTAACACACACACCTCCACACTGGTGACACACACACCTCCACACTGGTGACACACCTACACACTGGTAACACACATACCTCCACACTGGTGACACACACACCAGCACTCTGGTAACACACACACCTCTACACTGGTGACACACAAATCAACACACTGGTAACACACACATCGCTACACTGGTGACACACCTCCACACTGGTGACACACACACCTCCACAGTGGTGATTCACACACCTCGACACTGGTAACACACACACCACCACATTGGTGACAAACCTCCACACTGGTGACACACACACCTCCACACTGGTAACACATACACCACCACACTGGTGAGACACACACCAACACACTGGTAACACACACACCACCACACTGGTAACACACACACCACCACACTGGTGACACATACACCACAACACTGGTAACACACACACCTCCACACTGGTGACACACACACCTCCACACTGGTGACACACAAACCTCCACACTAGTGACACACACATCACCACGCTGGTGACACACACCACCACAATAATGGTACACCGCCACACTGGTAACACTCAAACCACCACACTGGTGACACACTCACCACCACACTGGTGACACACACCACCACAATGGTGATACACACCTTCACACTGGTGACACACACACTTTAACACTGGTGACACACACACACCTCCACACTGGTGACACACACACCTCCACACTGGTGACACACACACACCACCACACTGGTGACACACACCACCACACTGGTAACACTCAAACCACAACACTGGTGACACACACACCTCCACACTAGTGACACACACCACCACACTGGTAACACACACACCTGCACACTGGTGACACACACACCTTAACACTGGTGATACACACACCTCCACACTGGTGACACACCACCACACTGGTGACACACCTCTCCACACTGGTGACACACACACCTCCACACTACTGACACACACCACCACACTGGAGACACACCTACAAACTGGTGACACACACACCTCCACACTGGTGACACACAGAACTCCACACTGGTAAGACACACACACACCACCACACTGGTGACTCCACCACACTGGTGACATACACACCTCTACACTGGTGACACACACACCTTCTCCCTGGTAAAACACACACCACCACACTGGTGATGTACACACCACCACACTGGTGACACACATACCACCACACTAGTAATACACACACCTCCACACTGGTAACACACACACACCACCACACTGGTGACACACAAACTTTCTCACTGGCAACACACACACCACCACACTGGTGACGCCCACACCACCACATTGGTGACACACATACCACCACACTGGTGACACACTTCCACACTGGTGACACACACACCTCCACACTGGTGACACACGTCCACACTGGTAACACACAAACCTCCAAACTGGTAACATAAACACCACAACACTGGTGACACACACACTTCCACACTGGTGACACACACACCACCACATTGGTAACACACACACACCTCCACACTGGTAACACACACCACCACACTGGTAACACACACACTTCTACACTGGTTACACACACACCACCACGCTGGTGACTCCACCACACTAGTGACACACACACCTTCACACTGGTGACACACACACCTCCACACTGGTTACACACACACACCACCACACTGGTGACTCCACCACACTGGTGACACACACTCCTCTACACTGATGACACACACCTTCTCACTGGCAACACACACACCACCACACTGCTGACGCAAACACCACCACACTGGTGACACACACACCTCCACACTGGTGATACACACACCTCCACACTGGTAACACACACACCTCCACACTGGTAATACACACACCACCACGTTGGTGACACACACACCTCCACACTGGTGACACACCTCCACACTGGTAACAGACACACCTCCACCCTGGTGATACACACACCATAACACTGGTGACTCCACAACACTGGTGACACACACACCTCTACACTGGTGACACACACACCTTCTTACTGGTAAAACACACACCACCACACTGGTGACACCTCCACAATGGTAACACACACACCTCCACACTGGTTACACACACACACCACCACACTGGTGACACACACACCTCTACACTGATGGCACACACACATTCTCACTATCAACACACACACCACCACACTGGTGACGCACACACCACCACATTGGTGACACACATACCACCACACTGGTGACACACCTCCACACTGGTGACAAAAACACCTCCACACTGGTGACGCACACACCTCCACACTGGTGACACACGTCCACTCTGGTAACACACACACCACTACACTGGTGACACACAAACCAACACACGGGTAACACACACACCACTACACTGGTGACACACCTCCACACTGGTGACACACACACCTCCACACTGGTGACTCACACACCTCCACACTGGTGACAAACCTCCACACTGGTGACACACACAACTCCACAGTGGTGACACACTCATCACCACACTGGTAACACATACACCACCACACTGGTGAGACACACATCACCACACTGGTAACACACACACCTCCACACTGGTGACACCACCACACTGGTGACACACACCACCACACTGGAGACACACCTCCACACTGGTGACACACACAACTCCACACTGGCAAGACACACACACCACCACACTGGTGACTCCACCACACTGGTGACACACACACCTTCTCCCTGGTAAAACACACACCACCACTCTGGTGATGTACACACCACCACAATGGTGACACACATACCACCACACTAATAACACACACACCTCCACACTTGTAACACACACACACCACCACACTGGTGACTCCACCACACTGGTGACACACACACCTTCTCACTGGCAACACACACACCACCACATTGGTGACGCACACACCACCACATTGGTGACACACATACCACCACACAGGTGACACACCTCCACACTGGTGACACACACACCTCCACACTGGTACCACACACACCTCCACACTGGTAATACACACACCACCACATTGGTGACACACTGTTACGGCCCTCTCGGGACGCAACGGGGTCCTTACTCTGATGTTGTTAGAGGAAGATATATGTATCCGTTCCCGAGCCAGTAGTGGCTATCAAGGGATGAGATCCGTGACGCAAGTAACTTAAAGGGAGTAGGGAAAGAAAGCTAAGAACTTAATATTATAATTATTACCATCACCGTTTAAATATATAAAATAAATGAGTGCACAAGGGGGAGGGGTATTAACACTAGACAAGGGGATTAATCCACAAATTAGTCTTCTTCTGAAGACTCTGGAGCCTGAAGCTAGGTGCTGAGTCCGCGGTGCTTTCTTCGTGGCCTCACGACGTGTCCTCTGAGAATGCCGAGCCTACCCTGGCCACAGGTCAGCCAAAACACAGGTCCACTGGGGGCACCGTCGTGGAGGCCGTCAACCACACGTCCAGCTGGTCTGCTGGCAGATACTGAGCCACCAAGGCTGGTACGGCCATTCCACAAACGATATAAGGGGTACGCCCTAGACAGGAGTCTCGTGTGATATCACAAATCACCCTCCTGTCCTCAATACCCCAGTGGATGATCGTCTCCAACAGTCGGTCCCGGGTAAATCCTCTTACTGCCACTCCACTGGCAGGCTAACACACCACAGTGTTCTTCCCGGGGGACGACTTGACAACAGCTGCAGCAACGTTCAAGGTATGGAGACTGGCTGCCTCGGATAGACTGACTCGACTCCCATCACAGTAGTCCCAGGTCGGCTCTGTAAGCAGACACGTCATCAATAACTGGGACACTAATACACCTCACTTACGGGCTCGGGCACAAACACCTGACGTATCCAGTCCATAGATGGCGCTGTCGTCGGAGCACCACCTCACCGGGAGTCAGGAGCGGCTGTGTTGAGCGCTGAACCAGACTGGAAACTGGTCCTCGAGGCCAGTACACGCTGTCCTCACCAGGTGTCGTCGTCCGTTTGGCGGGAGTTTCGGGAGCTGACCCACAGATGGCGTGGTTGTCACTGCTCCAGGCTCGGACGCTGGATCCGGGTTCGTAACACACACACACACCTCTACACTGGTGACACACACACCTCCACACTGGTGACACACGTCCACACTGGTAACACACACAGCACCACACTGGTGACACACAAACAAACACACGGGTAACACACACACCACTACACTGGTGACACACCTCCACACTGGTGACACACACACCTCAACACTGGTAATACACACACCACCACATTGGTGACACACACACACCTCCACACTGGTGACACACGTCCACACTGGTAACACACACACCACTACACTGGTGACACACAAACCAACACAAGGGTAACACACACACCACTACACTGGTGACACACCTCCACACTGGTGACACACACACCTCCACACTGGTGACTCACACACCTACGCACTGGTGACACATACACCTCCACACTGGAAACACACACACCTCCACACTGGTGACAAACCTCCACACTGGTGACACACACACCTCCACACTGGTGACACACTCATCACCACACTGGTAACACATACACCACCACACTGGTGAGACACACACCACCACACTGGTAACACAGACACCACCACACTGGTAACACACACACCACCACACTGGTGACACGCACACCACCACACTGGTGACACACACACCACAACACTGGTCACACACACAACACTACACTGGTCACACACACACCACCGCACTGGTGACACATACACATCGCCACACTGTACACACTCACCACCACACTGGTAACACACTCACCACCACACGGGTGACACACACCACCACACTGGTGATACACACCTCCACACTGGTGAGTGACACACACACACCTCCACACCGGTGAGTGACACACACACCTCCACACTGGTGACACACACACCACTACACTGGTCACACACACACCACCGCACTGGTGACACATACACATCGCCACACTGTACACACGCACCACCACACTGGTGACACACACACCACCACACTGGTGACACACTCACCACCACACGGGTGACACACACCACCACACTGGTGATACACACCTCCATACTGGTGAGTGACACACACACGTCCACACTGGTGACACACACACCTCCACACTGGTAACACACACACCTCTACACTGGTTTTACACACACCAACACATTGGTGACACACACACCTCCACACTGGAGACACACCTCCACTTTGGTAACACACATACCTCCACACTGGTGACACACACACCCCCACACTGGCAACACACACACCTCTACACTGGTGACACACAAATCAACACACTGGTAACAAACACATCACTACACTGGTGACACACCTCCACATTGGTAACACACACTCCACCACACTGGTGACAAACCTCCACACTGGTGACACACACACCTCCACACTGGTGACACACTCATCACCACACTGGTAACACGTACACCACCACACTGGTGAGACACACACCAACACACTGGTAACACACACACCACCACACTGGTAACACACACACCACCACACTGGTGACACATACACCACAACACTGGTAACACACACACCTCCACACTGGTGACAAACACACCACCACGCTGGTGACACACATACCACCACACTGATGGTACACCACCACACTGGTAACATTCAAACCACCACACTGGTGACACACATCACCACACTGGTGACACACACCTCCAAACTAGTGACACACACCACCACACTGGTGACACACTCACCTCCACAATGGTGACACACCACCACACTGGTGACACACACACCTTAACACTGGTGACACAGACACTTCTACACTAGTGACACACACCACCACACTGGAAACACACTTCCACACTGGTGACACACACACCTCTACACAGGTGACACACACACGTTCTCACTGATAACACATGCCAACACACGGGTGACACACACATCTCCACATTGGTTACACACACACCTCCACATTGGTGACACACTCCCCGCTACAGTGATAACACATACACCACCACACTGGTAACACACACACCACCACACAGGTAACACACACACCACCAAACTGGTAACACACACACCACAACACTGTTAACACACACACCACCACACTGGTGATGCACACACCACCACATTTGTGTCACACATACCACCACACTAGTGACACACATACCACCACACTAGTGAGACACACACCGCCACACTGGTAACACACACACACACCACCCCACTGGTAACACACACACACCACCACACTAGTGACTCCAACTCACTGGTGACACACACACCTTTACACTGGTGACACACACATCACCACACTGGTAACACACACACCTCCACACTGGTGACACACACACCTCCACACTGGTAACACACACACCTCCACACTGGTTTTACACACGCCAACACATTGGTGACACACACACCTCCACACTGGTGACACACCTCCACACTGGTAACACACAAACCTCCACACTGGTGACACACACACCACCACACTGGTAACACACACACCTCTACACTGGTGACACACAAATCAACACACTGGTAACACACACATCACTACACTGGTGACACACCTCCACACTGGTAACACACACACCACCACACTGGTGACAAACCTCCACACTGGTGAGACACACACACCTCTACACTGGTGACACACAAATCAACACACTGGTAACACACACATCACTACACTGGTGACACACCTCCACACTGGTAACACACACACCACCACACTGGTGACAAACCTCCACACTGGTGACACACACACACCTCCACACTGGTGACACACACACACCACTACACTGGTCACACACACACCACCGCATTGGTTACACATACACATCGCCACACTGTACACACGCACCACCACACTGGTGACACACACACCTCCACACTGGTGACACACACACCTCCACACTGGTAACACACACACCTCCACACTGGTTTTACACACGCCAACACATTGGTGACACACACACCTCCACACTGGAGACACACCTCCACTTTGGTAACACACATACCTCCACACTGGTGACACACACACCCCCACACTGGCAACACACACACATCTACACTGGTGACACACAAATCAACACACTGGTAACAAACACATCACTACACTGGTGACACACCTCCACACTGGTAACACACACTCCACCACACTGGTGACAAACCTCCACACTGGTGACACACACACCTCCACACTGGTGACACACTCATCACCACACTGGTAACACATACACCACCACACTGGTGAGACACACACCAACACACTGGTAACACACACACCACCACACTGGTAACACACACACCACCACACTGGTGACACATACACCACAACACTGGTAACACACACACCTCCACACTGGTGACACACACACCACCACGCTGGTGACACACACACCACCACACTGATGGTACACCACCACACTGGTAACACTCAAACCACCACACTGGTGACACACTCACATCCACACTGGTGACACACACCACCACAATGGTGATACACACCTCCACACTGGTGACACACACACCTTAACACTGGTGACACACACACCTCCACACTGGTGACACACACACCTCCACACTGGTGACACACACACCTCCACACTGGTGACACACCACCACACTGGTGACACACATCACCACACTGGTGACACACACCTCCAAACTAGTGACACACACCACCACACTGGTGACACACTCACCTCCACACTGGTGACACACCACCACACTGGTGACACACACACCTTAACACTGGTGACACAGACACTTCTACACTAGTGACACACACCACCACACTGGAAACACACTTCCACACTGGTGACACACACACCTATACACTGGTGACACACACACGTTCTCACTGATTACACATGCCAACACACGGGTGACACACACACCTCCACATTGGTTACACACACACCTCCACATTGGTGACACACTCCCCACTACACTGATAACACATACACCACCACACTGATAACACACACACCACCACACAGGTAACACACACACCACTATACTGGTAACACACACACCACAACACTGTTAACACACACACCACCACACTGGTGATGCACACACCACCACATTTGTGTCACACATACCACCACACTAGTGACACACATACCACCACACTAGTGAGACACACACCGCCACACTGGTAACACACACACACACACCACCCCACTGGTAACACACACTCACCACCACACTAGTGACTCCAAATCACTGGTGACACAAACACCTTTACACTGGTGACACACACATCACCACACTGGTAACACACACACCTCCACACTGGTGACACACACACCTCCACACTGGTAACACACACACCTCCACACTGGTTTTACACACGCCAACACATTGGTGACACACACACCTCCACACTGGTGAAACACCTCCACACTGGTAACACACATACCTCCACACTGGTGACGCACACACCACCACACTGGTAACACACACACCTCTACACTGGTGACACACAAATCAACACACTGGTAACACACACATCACTACACTGGTGACACACCTCCACACTGGTAACACACACACCACCACACTGGTGACAAACCTCCACACTGGTGACACACACACACCTCCACACTGGTGACACACTCATCACCACACTGGTAACACATACGCCACTACACTGGTGAGACACACACCAACACACTGGTAACACACACACCACCACACTGGTAACACACACATTACCACACTGGTGACACATACACCACAATACTGGTAACACACACACCTCCACACTGGTGACACACACACCTCCACACTGGTGACACACAGCCCTCTACACTGGTGACACACACACCACCACGCTGGTGACACACACCACCACACTGATGGTACACCACCACACTGGTAACACTCAAACCACCACACTGGTGACACACTCACCACCACAATGGTGACACACACCACCACAATGGTGATACACACCTCCACACTGGTGACACACACACCTTAACACTGGTGACACACACACACCTCCACACTGGTGACACACACACCTCCACATTTGTGACACACACACCACCACACTGGTGACACACACCACCACACTGGTAACACTCAAACCACCACAATTGTGATACACACCTCCACACTGGTGACACACACCACCACACTGGTAACACACACACCTCCACACTGGTGACACACACACCTTAACACTGGTGACACACACACCTCCACACTGTTGACACACCACCACACTGGTGACACACACCACCACACTGGTGATACACACACCTCCACACTAGTGACACACACCACCACACTGGAGACACACCTCCACACTGGTGACACACACACCTCCACACTGGTGACACACACACCTCCAAACTGGTGACACACACACATCCACACCGGTGGCACACACACCTCCACACTGGTAACACACACACCTCCACACTGGTGACAAACCTCCAAACTGGTGACACACACACCTCCACACTGGTGACACACTCATCACCACACTGGTAACACATACACCACCACACTGGTGAGACACACACCACCACACTGGTAACACACACACCACCACACTGGTAACACACACACCACCACACTGGTGACACACACACCACCACACTGGTGACACACACACCACTACACTGGTGACACACACCACCGCACTGGTGACACACACGCCACCACTCTGTACACACACACATACCACCACACTGGTGATACACACCACCCCACTGGTGATACACACCTCCACACTGGTGACACACACATCTTAACACTGGTGACACATACACCTCCACACTGGTGACACACATACCTCCACACTTGTGACACACGACCACACTGGTGACACACATCACCACACTGGTGACACACACACCTCCACACTGGTGACACACCACCACACTGGTGACACACACCACCAACTGGTGACACAGACACTTCTACACTAGTAACACACTCCACCACAGTGGACACACACTTCCACACTGGTGACACACACACCTCTACACTGGTGACACACACACCTTCTCACTGATAACACATGCCACCACTCGGGTGACACACACACCTCCACACAGGTTTCACACACACCTCCACACTGGTGACACACACACCTCCACACCGGTGGCACACACACCTCCACACTGGTGACACACTCCCCACCACACTTGTAACACATACACCACAACACTGGTAACACACACACCACCAAACTGGTAACACAAACACCACAACACTGTTAACACACACACCACCACACTGGTGATGCACACACCACCACATTTGTGTCACACATATCACCACACTAATGACACACATACCACCACACTAGTTACACACACACACCTCCACACTGGTAACAAACACACACCACCCCACTGGTAACGCACACACACCACCACACTGGTGACTCCACCTCACTAGTGACACACACACCTTTACACTGGTGACACACACATCACCACACTGGTAACACACACACCTCCACACTGGTGACACACACACCTCCACACTGGTAACACACACACCTCCACACTGGTTTTACACACGCCAACACATTGGTGACACACACACCTCCACACTGGTGAAACACCTCCACACTGGTAACACACATACCTCCACACTGGTGACGCACACACCACCACACTGGTAACACACACACCTCTACACTGGTGACACACAAATCAACACACTGGTAACACACACATCACTACACTGGTGACACACCTCCACACTGGTAACACACACACCACCACACTGGTGACAAACCTCCACACTGGTGACACACACACACCTCCACACTGGTGACACACTCATCACCACACTGGTAACACATACGCCACTACACTGGTGAGACACACACCAACACACTGGTAACACACACACCACCACACTGGTAACACACACATTACCACACTGGTGACACATACACCACAATACTGGTAACACACACACCTCCACACTGGTGACACACACACCTCCACACTGGTGACACACAGCCCTCTACACTGGTGACACACACACCACCACGCTGGTGACACACACCACCACACTGATGGTACACCACCACACTGGTAACACTCAAACCACCACACTGGTGACACACTCACCACCACACTGGTGACACACACCACCACAATGGTGATACACACCTCCACACTGGTGACACACACACCTTAACACTGGTGACACACACACACCTCCACACTGGTGACACACACACCTCCACATTTGTGACACACACACCACCACACTGGTGACACACACCACCACACTGGTAACACTCAAACCACCACAATTGTGATACACACCTCCACACTGGTGACACACACCACCACACTGGTAACACACACACCTCCACACTGGTGACACACACACCTTAACACTGGTGACACACACACCTCCACACTGTTGACACACCACCACACTGGTGACACACACCACCACACTGGTGATACACACACCTCCACACTAGTGACACACACCACCACACTGGAGACACACCTCCACACTGGTGACACACACACCTCCACACTGGTGACACACACACCTCCAAACTGGTGACACACACACATCCACACCGGTGGCACACACACCTCCACACTGGTAACACACACACCTCCACACTGGTGACAAACCTCCAAACTGGTGACACACACACCTCCACACTGGTGAGACACACACCACCACACTGGTAACACACACACCACCACACTGGTAACACACACACCACCACACTGGTGACACACACACCACCACACTGGTGACACACACACCACTACACTGGTGACACACACCACCGCACTGGTGACACACACGCCACCACTCTGTACACACACACATACCACCACACTGGTGATACACACCACCCCACTGGTGATACACACCTCCACACTGGTGACACACACATCTTAACACTGGTGACACATACACCTCCACACTGGTGACACACATACCTCCACACTTGTGACACACGACCACACTGGTGACACACATCACCACACTGGTGACACACACACCTCCACACTGGTGACACACCACCACACTGGTGACACACACCACCAACTGGTGACACAGACACTTCTACACTAGTAACACACTCCACCACAGTGGACACACACTTCCACACTGGTGACACACACACCTCTACACTGGTGACACACACACCTTCTCACTGATAACACATGCCACCACTCGGGTGACACACACACCTCCACACAGGTTTCACACACACCTCCACACTGGTGACACACACACCTCCACACCGGTGGCACACACACCTCCACACTGGTGACACACTCCCCACCACACTTGTAACACATACACCACAACACTGGTAACACACACACCACCAAACTGGTAACACAAACACCACAACACTGTTAACACACACACCACCACACTGGTGATGCACACACCACCACATTTGTGTCACACATATCACCACACTAATGACACACATACCACCACACTAGTTACACACACACACCTCCACACTGGTAACAAACACACACCACCCCACTGGTAACGCACACACACCACCACACTGGTGACTCCACCTCACTAGTGACACACACACCTTTACACTGGTGACACACACATCACCACACTGGTAACACACACACACCACAACACTGGTGACTCCACCACACTGGTGACACACATACCACCACACTGGTGACACACCTCCACACTAGTGACACACACACCTCCACACTGGTGACACATACACCTCCACACTGGTGACACATACACCTCCATACTGGTGACGCACACACCTCAACACTGGTGACACAAACACCACCACGCTCGTGACACACACCACCACACTGATGGTACACCACCACACTGGTAACACTCAAACCAAGTCACTGGTGACACACTCACCACCACACTGGTGACACACACCACAACAATGGTGATACACACCTCCACACTGGTGACACACACACCTTAACACTGGTGACACACACACCTCCACACTGGTGACACACACACCTCCACGCTGGTGACACACACACCACCACACTGGTGACACACACCACCACACTGGTAACACTCAAACCACCACACTGGTCACACACACACCTCCACACTAGTGACACACACCACCACACTGGAGACACACCTCCACACTGGTGACACACACACCTCCACACTGGTGACACACACACCTCCACACTGGTGACACACACACCTCCACACTGGTGACACACACACCTCTACACTGGTGACACACACCACCACACTGGTGACACACACACCTCCACACTAGTGACACACACCACCACACTGGTAACACACACACCTCCACACTGGTGACACACACCACCACACTGGTGACACACACACCTTCACACTAGTGACACACACCACCACACTGGAGACACACTTCCACACTGGTGACACATACCTCCACACTAGTGACACACACAACTCCACACTGGTAAGACACACACACACCCACACTGGTGACTCCACCACACTGGTGACATACACACCTCTACACTGGTGACACACACACCTTCTCCCTGGTAAAACACACACCACCACACTGGTGATGCACACACCACCACACTGGTGACACACATACCACCACTTTAGTAACACACACACCTCCACACTGGTAACACACACACACCACCACACTGGTGACACACACCTTCTCACTGGCAACACACACACCAGCACACTGGTGACACACCTCCACACTGGTGACACACACACCTCCACACTGGTAACACATACACCTCCACACTGGTAATACACACACCACCACATTGGTGACACACACACCTCAACACTGGTGACACACGTCCACACTGGTAACACACACACCACTACACTGGTGACACACAAACCAACACACGGGTAACACACACACCACTACACTGGTGACACACCTCCACACTGGTGACACACACACCTCCACACTGGTGACTCACACACCTCCTCACTGGTGACTCACATACCTCCACACTGGTGACAAACCTCCACACTGGTGACACATACACCTCCACACTGGAAACACACACACCTCCACACTGGTGACAAACCTCCACACTGGTGACAAACCTCCACACTGGTGACACACACACCTCCACACTGGTGACACACTCATCACCACACTGGTAACACATACGCCACTACACTGGTGAGACACACACCAACACACTGGTAACACACACACCACCACACTGGTGAGACACACACCACCACACTGGTAACACACACACCACCACACTGGTAACACACACACCACTACACTGGTGACTCACACACCACCACACTGGTGACACACACACCACCACACTGGTGACACACACACTACTACACTGGTCACACACACACCACCGCACTTGTGACACACACACCACCACACTGTACACACACACACCACCACATTGGTAACACACACACCACCACACTGGTAACACTCAAACCACCACACTGGTGACACACTCACCAGCACACTGGTGACACACACCACCACACTGTTGATACACACCTTCACACTGGTGAGTGACACACACACACCTTAACACTGGTGACACACAAACCTCCACACTGGTGACACACACACTACCACACTGGTGACACACACCACCACACTGGTGGCACACCACAAGACTGGTGACACACACACACCTCCACACTGGTTTTACACACACCAACACATTGGTGACTGTTACGGCCCTCTCGGGACGCAACGGGGTTCTTACTCTGATGTTGTTAGAGGAAGTTGTATCCAACCCCAAGCCAGTAGTGGCTTTCAAGGGATGTGATCCGTGGCGCAAGTAACTTAAAGGGGAAGGGAAATAAAGGCAAAAACTTAATATAATATATTGACCACCACCAATAAATAATATATAAAAAGATTACACGGGGGGAGGGGTATTAACACTGTACACAAACGTTTTCTCCTGAAGACGCTGGAATCAAGCTCTCGGTGCTAAGTCTTCGGTGCTTTCGTGGCCTCACAACGAAAGCCTCTGAGAAGCTGAGCCTACCCTGGCCACAGGTCAGCCAAAACACAGGTCCACTGGGGGCACCGCCGTGGAGGCCGTCAACCACACGTCCAGCAGGTTCCGGATCAGCAACGCTGGTCAGGCCACTCCACGAACGATATGAGGGTAACGCCCTAGACAGGAGCCTCGTGTGATACCACAAATCACTCTCCTGTCCTCAGTACCCCAGTGGATAATCGTCTCCAGCAGTCGGTCCCGGGTAATCCTTCTACTGCCACTCCACTGGCAAGGTAACACCACAGTGTTCTTCCGGGAGGCGACTCACAGCTGCTACAGCAAAGCACAAGGTATGGGGACGGCTGCCTTGGGTAGACTGACTCAACTTCCATCACAGCAGTCCCAGATCGACTCTGTAAGCAGACACGTCATCAATAACAGGGACACACTACAGCACCTCACTTACAGGCTCAGACACAAACGCCCACCTATCCACTCCATAGATGGCGCTGGTGTCTGAGCACCACCTCACCAGAGGTCAGCAGCGGCTGTGTTGAGCGCTGAACCGGACTAGAAACTGGCCCTCGAGGCCAATATATCCCGTCCTCGCCAGGTGTCGTCGTACATTTGGTGGGGGTTTCGGGAGCTGACCCACAGATGGCGCAGTCGTCACTGCTCCGTGCTCGGATGCTGGATCCGGGTTCGTAACAGTGACACACACACACCTCCACACTGGTGACACTCCTCCACACTGGTAGCACACATACCTCCACACTGGTGACACACACACCACCACACTATTAGCACACACACCTCTACACTGGTGACACACAAATCAACACACTGGTAACACACACATCACTACACTGGTGACACACCTCCACACTGGTGACACACACACCTCCACACTGGTGACTCACACACTTCCACACTGGTGACACAAACACCTCCACACTGGTAACACACACACCACCACACTGGTGACAAACCTCCACACTGGTGACACACACACCTCC
This sequence comes from Procambarus clarkii, assembly GCF_040958095.1. Classification (NCBI taxonomy): domain Eukaryota; kingdom Metazoa; phylum Arthropoda; class Malacostraca; order Decapoda; family Cambaridae; genus Procambarus; species Procambarus clarkii. The sequence continues at coordinate 5,150,031 of NC_091223.1, forward strand.
ACACTGGTGACACACACACCTCCACACTGGTGACACACTCATCACCACACTGGTAACACATACACCACCACACTGGTGAGACTCACACCAACACACTGGTAACACACACACCACCTCACTGGTAACACACACACCACCACACTGGTGACACATACACCACAATACTGGTAACACACACACCTCCACACTGGTGACACATACACCTCCACACTGGTAACACACACACCTCCACACTGGTGACACACACACCACCACGCTGGTGACACACACCACCACACTGGTAACACTTATACCACGACACTGGTGACACACTCACCACCACACTGGTGACACACACCACAACAATGGTGACACACACACCTTAACACTGGTGACACACACACCTCCACACTGGTGACACACATGTTACGTACTCCTAGCAGAATACGTATATAAATTTAAAATAAATTTTATTTTATTTTATCATTGCATGTATATGTACACACATTGTGTTTTTTTTGGTAAATTGTCGTATGGTGTGGCAGCGTCAGTGGACAAGAGCGCGGTTGCCTTTGCACACGTCTATTACCTGATTGATACGGGAAAGCTGGACCTGTTCAGTTTGGGAGTTCCAGATGTCACTTTTATTTAGTATATATAATTGTTATATACTGTAATTAAACAGGTGGCATTGTACTTATATATTTTGTAAGTAACTATTATCTGTAAATTGCATTCTTGTGTGTTTTGAGAACAAGTGGTTGTTCAATTAGTTTTAAATATTAAAAAGTCCTTAGTTTCCATCCCTTATCCTGGGATGAGGCAGACGGGAGGTGAGAATGTGGGTAGCGCCAGAGCGAGAGTCAGTAGCTTCGGGGAACCAGGAGGAGTAACATGTGGGAGATAAGTCTGTTATTTCTTGTTGTGCCATAGTTACTATTATATATTACGTGCAATGACAATACTTTCATTTATTGTATAAGTTAACTTAACCATCTGTGTTTTGATATTATACTGTCTTGAATATATATCTATATAATATTTTGTATCTATTCTTCAGTCCTAAAGGAAGAGTTTTATTTATGTGCTCATTACTTATCAAGGGGTTATACTGGTGACGCGCTTTAGAGAGCAGCAGTGGTATCCCTAGATGTAATTAAAGCTTGGCTGCTGTAGGGTCACGAGCCGTAACGAACGATAGGTAACAAAGAGTTATGGGGGCCTGTGCCGGGAAATATTGTTCCCACTTAACCTTAATTATGCTAATCTAACCTTGCCTTCCTAGGTACCATTGTGTCAAGTGTCTGTGTGTTTCTTAAGAACTATTCCATGCGCCAAGCAAGCTTTACTGTGTGTCAAGTAACAACGTTTCACGATTTTGAGGTAAGTCATCCTATATATTTTGTTTGTGCAGTGAGGCCAAGCGAATTTTCAGTGTGGTGACAATTTTACAGTGAAGTGAAGTGCAGTGCCATTGTTTTTAATTATTTTTGTGAATCAAGTGCCAAGTGTTAGTAACGATGGAGGAGAAAGTTGCAGCGTTGGTGGCTCACCCAGACTTTGAAGGGATTCAGAGCCTTAAAAAGACTGTCGGAAAATCCGACACCATTTAATATATCATACAGATAATAGCTGTGTTGTATAAACAAGTTACCCATAGAAAACGTAACTTGTAGTGGAATTACCGTCTATAGAAAACGGGATATCATCACCACATACTATTATAATTCACCAGCTATTCTGCTGGGAATTATTCTTAAATACATTAGTCTTTGGACTTTACCATCATAAAACATCTTATATAAATTAACTTAATTATCAATATTAAAGTAGAGTAAATGTGACCCTTCTATCACTTTCTGAAATCTGGACAAAGTAGGCCAGGCATCAGGGAGGAAGGAGGGCAGCCATTGTTGTGTCACCTCCGAGACGTGTGGAGCAAATTCGGCTCCTATCATTCTGGACAATGTCGGTCAGTAACGTCAATAGTATGGAGTGTTAAACAGCCATTGTATATTGAGACCAGAGGCTCACACAGGAGCAAATTCGGCTCCTGTTAATTTTACTTGGACGTAGTGTTATGGAAACCAGAAGTGTACCATTGTCAACACGCTGTCTACAAATTCAAGTTAAGTGTCTATCCGAAACCCGTTTATCATTCATTTATGGCCATTAATGTCAGGATATAGGGTGACCCGGTTAGATCGCGAAATCGCCTCAAACTAAAGGTAATTAAGCCAGGTCTTCATGTTCCATGTACTGTATAGTGTTTTCTCTGATATACTTGTCATATATAGGATTCTGGCTTCACAGCTAGCGCACTTTTGACAGGTCAAGACGAGAAGCAAGATTTGTGCACCAGTTACTGGGTGATATGGAAGCTACCTCAAAGAGGATAATTTGGTGTCTACACCCTAGTTATACCTGGTGGACTAACCTGCTGTACTATAAGATAAGGAACCTCTTCAATGTATGTAGTTACTGTAGTTTGATTGGCTGCATATATATAAATTTAATAAACCCCCCTAATGTGTAGAGGATCGATTTGTGAGATTAAGAGATTATTGCAGAAATACAGTCCACTTATCATTATACAAATTGCTATCGAAGTATATAAATTAACGTAAATATAAATTCTATATATATTCATATAAATTAAATAAATATAAATCTCACAGGTCGGTTCCCACAAAGACTGAGTTAATACAAATGGCAAATCAGTTGGATTTGACCGCCAACAATAGAATGGTTAAAGCTCAAATATTGAAAGTCATTGTGACACATTTTGTTGAGAATGGGGAGTTAGATGAAGAAATTCTAGAAGAGTTAAGAGAGGAGTCGAGTGATCAGATGACGTTAAAGCGTCTTGAGTTAGAAGCGCAAATAGCCAATGCTAAGCTTGAAGCTCAAAAAGAACAGAGAATATTAGAGGCTGAAGCTCGTCAAAGAGAATTTGAAGCTCAAAAGGAACAGAAACACTTAGAGCTTGAAGCTCAAAAAGAACAGAGAATATTAGAACTTGAAGCTCAGCAGAGGGAGCTTGAGACTAGACGTTTAGAAATTGAGGCACAGTTGCAAATAGAAGCCACAAAAAAGCAACAAGCCGAGGAACAAACTAGGCAATTAGAGATTCAACAACAAATGGCTGACACTAACTTCAGGCTTGAATCACAGCGTATGGCAGCTGGGCATGGAAATAGTAGTAATGTTTCAATAAATAGTGATAATAATCCCATCAGGACGCATAAGTATATAGAGTTACCCAAGTTCAATGAGGAGGATCCTGAGGTTTTCTTTGCACATTTTTATAAAATTGCCATCAGTATGAACTGGCCAAGGGATCAGTGGGTAGCCATTATGCAGTCTCAATTTAAGGGGCGTAGTCAGGAGGTTTTCACATCCCTACCTGACGCTCATAGCTTTGATTACGAATTTGTAAAGAAAAGCATCTTAAATGCTTATCAATTAAATCCAGAGGCACACAGGCAAAAGTTTAGAAATCTAAGGAGGACAAGTGATCAGACAATAGCAGATTTTACGTCAGAAGACGAATTTTTGTAACAGATGGTTAAAGTCACTTTCAGTCACTGACTTTGATGCTCTAAAGAATCTTCTTATAATGGAAGAAGTATTGTCATGTCTCCCAGACCAGTTGTCTACTTTTATGGCAGAACAAAAGAATGTAACAGACATTTATGAGCTGTCAAAGCTCGCGGATGAGCATGAGTTGTTGACTAAGGCCCAGTTTACGGCCACTTCACCTAAGTCTAGTCGTAGAGTAAATTATAATGCTCACCGAACTCCTTATCAGAATCCATCCAGTCCTAGTACTCCAGTTACTCCCATGAGCTCTTCTCTTACAAAACCTAACCCTGCTACTACATTGTCAGGAATGTCAAATAATAATAAGGTTATTTCTAAACCTACAGTTGGTTCCACAGGTGTGTCCACTGTAAGGTCCTGTTCCCATTGTAAGAGAAAAGGCCATGGAATTCATTCATGTTTTATATTGCACCCTGAGTTACGACCAACTGGTCTCATTTATTGCAGAGGTGTGCAAAATAAACTTACTAATAAACATGTAACTGTAAACCCCAATTGGGTGAAACAGTATTCACCATATATGTCTTCAGGTGAAGTCTTGTGTATTAATGGGAAGTGGAAGCCAGTGGTTATTCTTCGTGATACAGGTGCTTCCCAAACCATAATTTCATCCAGTATTCTTTCTGATGTTGAAAAGAGAGAGACAGGAAAGTTTGTTGTTCTTCAGAGTGTTGCAGGATGTAAAACTGTACCTCTAATAGACATTAATTTCAGATCCACCATTACACCACGTTTATGCACTGTGGGTGTTAGTACACAGTTGCCCATCCCAGGTGTGGATGTTATATTGGGTAATGATGTGGCCATAAATCATGTTGTGGGTGAGATTGATCCCCGTTTGTGTAAACAGCCAGTTGCAGACCATGTTTATTCTGCCTGTGCTGAAGTTAGTTCTATGAATGAACCTGTTGTAGAAGATGGTTTTGTCCATTCTACCTGTGCTGATGTCAGTACTAATATAAATCCAGTTGTCAGTTCTGATGTTGTTACTCAAGCATTTGTTCCAGTAACCAGTACCCCTTCAGTGGAGAAGTGGGATGTGGTTGTTCCAGATTCCTGTGTGGCCGATTTAGTTGTTGAGAGTAAGCCTGATACTATGACTCTGCTTTATTCCAATAAATTGGGAAAGGATGTCCATGTACCATTGTCTTGCCCGCTCACTACGAACGTTGTGCCAGGAGTTGAGAGAAACTTAAAAGCCACGACTCTGTATTCCAGCCAAGTGAATGGTTTAGGACAAGATGTCGGGTTGACAGAAGTATTCCCGCTCACTCCAAGTTTAGAATCAGTTGTCGAGAGTAAGTCCGTTGTGGAGGCCCCGCCTCACCCTAGTCAAGGTGATATAATAGGGGAGGAGGTCAAACTACCTGTTACTTGCCCGCTCGCTTCAGATTCCCTTCATTTATGTGCTTTGAGTAGAACTGACCCTAAGATTTCAGAGAGAAGCAAGGAGACAGTCTGTACTGTAGATCCAGTGTTGGAGAGTGTGGGAAAGCAGCCAGAGGATCAGCTTCTGTTGAGTAGATGGAGACCCATTGAGCCTCCCTCTTCAGTTGTCTGTGAGGATGTGACCCAGCTTGGTAGTGATATTATTGATTGTGAGCAGACAGTACTCCAAGCAGCTCCAGAAGTCATGGGAGGAAATTTTGGTAAAATCATTAAGAGTGGCAAAGTAGCAATTGGATCTAAGTTGCGGAGTTGTGATTCTTATTCTATGTGGAGTAAGTATTCCTCATTGTGTACATTGAGTCAGAGTGTGTGTAGGATGTTGAGGTCTACTTTTATTCTGCAGGAGCCATTTTCTTGTGAAGTAATGGACTGTGGGACATCTTTGTCAAGCCTTGTGGTTGAGCAGAGAGAGTTTACTCAAGTAGGCTGTGCATCCAGTTCTGAGGAAGTGGTGAGTTATGCTAGAGCAGTGTCTCTATATTCAGATCCAGGTAATTTTGATGCACGAGTGATAAAAGTGTATGTTCCACTCAAGTGTGGTGTTGACTTTCAGAGTCATATTGGAGTTGATTTTCAGAATCATATTGTGGGTGAAGGATTAAATCATACTGGGGAGCAGATGTTTGAGGCTCCAGGTGTGTATTTCAAGTTGGGGGATAAGGTTATCCTACCTAGTGTTAATCATTGTGAAGGGTTACAGATTATCCTTGGGTGTTTCCCAGGTAATCTGCTGTTCATCTTCAAGATGTTAAGACCCTTAAACCTCTTGGTTGATTGGTTGTCATCAGACGTAAATCACTTGGGAAGTGATGGTGAAGGTTGTAAAGTTTTCGGCATGTTTTATTTAGTCTCTTGGAAGACTAGACGGTTGATGAATGTGTGTGTTGTGTTCAAGTTCACCATCAGAGGGTGTGAACTTGTCTTGAGAGTTATGATTGAGATATGGTGCCTAGGCATATGCCTGTTTTCTTTCACTGATCGTTATGACAGAGTTATGAGGAAATTGATTTCTGTGTTCCTTATGGATCATCTGAGTCGGTTCGATCAGGTAGTCTTTGCACTTATCTTGGGTTGCATTTCTTGGTTTGAAGGTCAAAGGTTTGCTAAGTCGGTGTCTTGTGTTTCGGAAGGTTCTATGAATGGGAAAATCCTATGCATAATTGTGAGGTTTAATGCTAATTTCTCTAATTTTAGTATACATTGGGCGTGAGTATGTGTTCCACAGAGGATCAAGAGTGATGAGCAGATGTCTGTGTCAGAGCATACCCAGGAGAAGTCCCAAATCTACTCAACATCCAGTCAGCTTCAATTTAGCAGTTCAGCTCCAGAAAAGGGGAGTAATGAAAAATGGAGTTTGTCTTGGAAAAATTCACCATGTGGAAAAGGAATCACATGGAAATACGGAACTGATCTTGGAGAAATAGTAGAAACATATGAAAAGCAAAATTGCCATGATAACTGTGTGAAAGCAGCTACCTTTATTGACAATTCTATTCATGCTACTAATGATAATGTTGATAGGAGTGTGAAATATGATCTGAAACAAAGTGAAATAAATGAGATAGTACCTTGGAGAGATAAATTTGCATACTCCAGTGACACATATGTAGAACATAGTCATAAGACTGAAATTTCTGAGTTTCCTGTAGGACTATATTTGGAGTGTTTTCATTTTTGTCCAGAAATGTGTTCTTATTACTTATACATGTTTGGTGTAATTAATACCATAAATCTCAAGTGTCATACATTTTACTTTGAAAAAATGCCATTGATCTTCAATCTATTGCATTTTTTTTCTTGGAGGTGGAAGTGTTACGTACTCCTAGCAGAATACGTATATAAATTTAAAATAAATTTTATTTTATTTTATCATTGCATGTATATGTACACACATTGTGTTTTTTTGGTAAATTGTCGTATGGTGTGGCAGCGTCAGTGGACAAGAGCGCGGTTGCCTTTGCACACGTCTATTACCTGATTGATACGGGAAAGCTGGACCTGTTCAGTTTGGGAGTTCCAGATGTCACTTTTATTTAGTATATATAATTGTTATATACTGTAATTAAACAGGTGGCATTGTACTTATATATTTTGTAAATAACTATTATCTGTAAATTGCATTCTTGTGTGTTTTGAGAACAAGTGGTTGTTCAATTAGTTTTAAATATTAAAAAGTCCTTAGTTTCCATCCCTTATCCTGGGATGAGGCAGACGGGAGGTGAGAATGTGGGTAGCGCCAGAGCGAGAGTCAGTAGCTTCGGGGAACCAGGAGGAGTAACATGTGGGAGATAAGTCTGTTATTTCTTGTTGTGCCATAGTTACTATTATATATTACGTGCAATGACAATACTTTCATTTATTGTATAAGTTAACTTAACCATCTGTGTTTTGATATTATACTGTCTTGAATATATATCTATATAATATTTTGTATCTATTCTTCAGTCCTAAAGGAAGAGTTTTATTTATGTGCTCATTACTTATCAAGGGGTTATACTGGTGACGCGCTTTAGAGAGCAGCAGTGGTATCCCTAGACGTAATTAAAGCTTGGCTGCTGTAGGGTCACGAGCCGTAACGAACGATAGGTAACAACACACACCTCCACACTGGTGACACACACACCACCACACTGGTGACACATACCACCACACTGGTAACACTCAAACCACCACACTGGTGACACACACACCTCCACACTAGTGACACACACCACCACACTGGAGACACACCTCCACACTGGTGACACACACACATCCACACTGGTGACACACACACCTTAACACTGGTGACACACACACCTCCACACTGGTGACACACCTCCACACTGGTGACACACACCACCACACTTGTGACACACACACCTCCACACTAGTGACACACACCACCACACTGGTAACACACACACCTCCACACAGGTGACACACACACCTTAACACTGGTGACACACACACCTCCACACTGGTGACACACCACTACACTGGTGACACACACCACCACACTGGTGACACACACCACCACACTGGTGACACACACACCTCCACACTAGTGACACACACCACCACACTGGAGACACACCTCCACACTGGTGACACACATACCTCCACACTGGTAACACACTCAACTCCACACTGGTAAGACACATACACCACCACACTGGTGACTCCACCACACTGGTGACTCCACCACACTGGTGACTCCACCACACTGGTGACTCCACCACACTGGTAAGACACATACACCACCACACTGGTGACTCCACCACACTGGTGACATACACACCTCTACACTGGTGACACACACACCTTCTCCCTGGTAAAACACACACCACCACACTGGTGATGCACACACCACCACACTGGTGACACACATACCACCACTTTAGTAACACACACACCTCCACACTGGTAACACACACACACCACCACACTGGTGACACACACACCTTCTCACTGGCAACACACACACCACCACACTGGTGACGCACACACCACCACAATGGTGACACACATACCACCACACTGGTGACACACCTCCACACTGGTGACACACACACCTCCACACTGGTAACACACACACCTCCACACTGGTAATACACACACCACCACATTGGTGACACACACACCTCCACACTGGTGACACACCTCCACACTGGTAATACACACACCACCACATTGGTGACACACACACCTCCACACTGGTGACACACGTCCACACTGGTGACACACGTCCACACTGGTAACACACACACCACTACACTGGTGACACACAAACCAACACACGGGTAACACACACACCACTACACTGGTGACACACCAACACACTGGTGACACACACACCTCCACACTGGTGACTCACACACCTCCTCACTGGTGACTCACACACCTCCACACTGGTGACAAACCTCCACACTGGTGACACATACACCTCCACACTGGAAACACACACCTCCACACTGGAAACACACACACCTCCACACTGGTGACACACACACCTCCACACTGGTGACACACTCATCACCACACTGGTAACACATACACCACCACACTGGTGAGACACACACCACCACACTGGTAACACACACACCACCACACTGGTAACACACACACAACTACACTGGTGTCTCACACACCACCACACTGGTGACACACACACCACCACACTGGTAACACACACACCACTACACTGGTAACACACACACCACTACACTGGTGTCTCACACACCACCACACTGGTGACACACACACCACCACACTGGTAACACACACACTACTACACTGGTGTCTCACACACCACCACACTGGTGACACACCTCCACACTGGTGACACACACACCTCCACACTGGTGACACACACACCTCCAAACTGGTGACACACACACATCCACACCGGTGGCACACACACCTCCACACTGGTAACACACACACCTCCACACTGGTGACAAACCTCCAAACTGGTGACACACACACCTCCACACTGGTGACACACTCATCACCACACTGGTAACACATACACCACCACACTGGTGAGACACACACCACCACACTGGTAACACACACACCACCACACTGGTAACACACACACCACCACACTGGTGACACACACACCACCACACTGGTGACACACACACCACCACACTGGTGACACACACACCACTACACTGGTGACACACACCACCGCACTGGTGACACACACGCCACCACTCTGTACACACACACATACCACCACACTGGTAACACACACACACCACCACACTGGTAACACTCAAACTACCACACTGGAGACACACTCACCACCACACTGGTGATACACACCACCCCACTGGTGATACACACCTCCACACTGGTGACACACACATCTTAACACTGGTGACACATACACCTCCACACTGGTGACACACATACCTCCACACTTGTGACACACGACCACACTGGTGACACACATCACCACACTGGTGACACACACACCTCCACACTGGTGACACACCACCACACTGGTGACACACACCACCAACTGGTGACACAGACACTTCTACACTAGTAACACACTCCACCACAGTGGACACACACTTCCACACTGGTGACACACACACCTCTACACTGGTGACACACACACCTTCTCACTGATAACACATGCCACCACTCGGGTGACACACACACCTCCACACAGGTTTCACACACACCTCCACACTGGTGACACACACACCTCCACACCGGTGGCACACACACCTCCACACTGGTGACACACTCCCCACCACACTTGTAACACATACACCACAACACTGGTAACACACACACCACCAAACTGGTAACACAAACACCACAACACTGTTAACACACACACCACCACACTGGTGATGCACACACCACCACATTTGTGTCACACATATCACCACACTAATGACACACATACCACCACACTAGTTACACACACACCTCCACACTGGTAACAAACACACACCACCCCACTGGTAACGCACACACACCACCACACTGGTGACTCCACCTCACTAGTGACACACACACCTTTACACTGGTGACACACACATCACCACACTGGTAACACACACACACCACAACACTGGTGACTCCACCACACTGGTGACACACATACCACCACACTGGTGACACACCTCCACACTAGTGACACACACACCTCCACACTGGTGACACACACACCTCCACACTGGTTTTACACACACCAACACTTTGGTGACACACACACCTCCACACTGGTGACACATACACCTCCATACTGGTGACGCACACACCTCAACACTGGTGACACAAACACCACCACGCTCGTGACACACACCACCACACTGATGGTACACCACCACACTGGTAACACTCAAACCAAGTCACTGGTGACACACTCACCACCACACTGGTGACACACACCACAACAATGGTGATACACACCTCCACACTGGTGACACACACACCTCCACGCTGGTGACACACACACCACCACACTGGTGACACACACCACCACACTGGTAACACTCAAACCACCACACTGGTCACACACACACCTCCACACTAGTGACACACACCACCACACTGGAGACACACCTCCACACTGGTGACACACACACCTCCACACTGGTGACACACACACCTCCACACTGGTGACACACACACCTCTACACTGGTGACACACCACCACACTGGTGACACACACCACCACACTGGTGACACACACACCTCCACACTAGTGACACACCACCACCACACTGGTAACACACACACCTCCACACTGGTGACACACACCACCACACTGGTGACACACACACCTTCACACTAGTGACACACACCACCACACTGGAGACACACTTCCACACTGGTGACACATACCTCCACACTAGTGACACACACAACTCCACACTGGTAAGACACACACACACCCACACTGGTGACTCCACCACACTGGTGACATACACACCTCTACACTGGTGACACACACACCTTCTCCCTGGTAAAACACACACCACCACACTGGTGATGCACACACCACCACACTGGTGACACACATACCACCACTTTAGTAACACACACACCTCCACACTGGTAACACACACACACCACCACACTGGTGACACACACCTTCTCACTGGCAACACACACACCACCACACTGGTGACGCACACATCACCACATTGGTGACACACATACCAGCACACTGGTGACACACCTCCACACTGGTGACACACACACCTCCACACTGGTAACACATACACCTCCACACTGGTAATACACACACCACCACATTGGTGACACACACACCTCAACACTGGTGACACACGTCCACACTGGTAACACACACACCACTACACTGGTGACACACAAACCAACACACGGGTAACACACACACCACTACACTGGTGACACACCTCCACACTGGTGACACACACACCTCCACACTGGTGACTCACACACCTCCTCACTGGTGACTCACATACCTCCACACTGGTGACAAACCTCCACACTGGTGACACATACACCTCCACACTGGAAACACACACCTCCACACTGGTGACAAACCTCCACACTGGTGACAAACCTCCACACTGGTGACACACACACCTCCACACTGGTGACACACTCATCACCACACTGGTAACACATACACCACCACACTGGTGAGACACACACCACCACACTGGTGAGACACACACCACCACACTGGTAACACACACACCACTACACTGGTGACTCACACACCACCACACTGGTGACACACACACCACCACACTGGTGACACACACGCTACTACACTGGTCACACACACACCACCGCACTTGTGACACACACACCACCACACTGTACACACACACACCACCACATTGGTAACACACACACCACCACACTGGTAACACTCAAACCACCACACTGGTGACACACTCACCAGCACACTGGTGACACACACCACCACACTGTTGATTCACACCTTCACACTGGTGAGTGACACACACACACCTTAACACTGGTGACACACAAACCTCCACACTGGTGACACACACACTACCACACTGGTGACACACACCACCACACTGGTGGCACACCACAAGACTGGTGACACACACACACCTCCACACTGGTTTTACACACACCAACACATTGGTGACTGTTACGGCCCTCTCGGGACGCAACGGGGTTCTTACTCTGATGTTGTTAGAGGAAGTTGTATCCAACCCCAAGCCAGTAGTGGCTTTCAAGGGATGTGATCCGTGGCGCAAGTAACTTAAAGGGGAAGGGAAATAAAGGCAAAAACTTAATATAATATATTGACCACCACCAATAAATAATATATAAAAAGATTACACGGGGGGAGGGGTATTAACACTGTACACAAACGTTTTCTCCTGAAGACGCTGGAATCAAGCTCTCGGTGCTAAGTCTTCGGTGCTTTCGTGGCCTCACAACGAAAGCCTCTGAGAAGCTGAGCCTACCCTGGCCACAGGTCAGCCAAAACACAGGTCCACTGGGGGCACCGCCGTGGAGGCCGTCAACCACACGTCCAGCAGGTTCCGGATCAGCAACGCTGGTCAGGCCACTCCACGAACGATATGAGGGTAACGCCCTAGACAGGAGCCTCGTGTGATACCACAAATCACTCTCCTGTCCTCAGTACCCCAGTGGATAATCGTCTCCAGCAGTCGGTCCCGGGTAATCCTTCTACTGCCACTCCACTGGCAAGGTAACACCACAGTGTTCTTCCGGGAGGCGACTCACAGCTGCTACAGCAAAGCACAAGGTATGGGGACGGCTGCCTTGGGTAGACTGACTCAACTTCCATCACAGCAGTCCCAGATCGACTCTGTAAGCAGACACGTCATCAATAACAGGGACACACTACAGCACCTCACTTACAGGCTCAGACACAAACGCCCACCTATCCACTCCATAGATGGCGCTGGTGTCTGAGCACCACCTCACCAGAGGTCAGCAGCGGCTGTGTTGAGCGCTGAACCGGACTAGAAACTGGCCCTCGAGGCCAATATATCCCGTCCTCGCCAGGTGTCGTCGTACATTTGGTGGGGGTTTCGGGAGCTGACCCACAGATGGCGCAGTCGTCACTGCTCCGTGCTCGGATGCTGGATCCGGGTTCGTAACAGTGACACACACACACCTCCACACTGGTGACACTCCTCCACACTGGTAGCACACATACCTCCACACTGGTGACACACACACCACCACACTATTAGCACACACACCTCTACACTGGTGACACACAAATCAACACACTGGTAACACACACATCACTACACTGGTGACACACCTCCACACTGGTGACACACACACCTCCACACTGGTGACTCACACACTTCCACACTGGTGACACAAACACCTCCACACTGGTAACACACACACCACCACACTGGTGACAAACCTCCACACTGGTGACACACACACCTCCACACTGGTGACACACTCATCACCACACTGGTAACACATACACCACCACACTGGTGAGACTCACACCAACACACTGGTAACACACACACCACCTCACTGGTAACACACACACCACCACACTGGTGACACATACACCACAATACTGGTAACACACACACCTCCACACTGGTGACACATACACCTCCACACTGGTAACACACACACCTCCACACTGGTGACACACACACCACCACGCTGGTGACACACACCACCACACTGGTAACACTTATACCACGACACTGGTGACACACTCACCACCACACTGGTGACACACACCACAACAATGGTGACACACACACCTTAACACTGGTGACACACACACCTCCACACTGGTGACACACATGTTACGTACTCCTAGCAGAATACGTATATAAATTTAAAATAAATTTTATTTTATTTTATCATTGCATGTATATGTACACACATTGTGTTTTTTTTGGTAAATTGTCGTATGGTGTGGCAGCGTCAGTGGACAAGAGCGCGGTTGCCTTTGCACACGTCTATTACCTGATTGATACGGGAAAGCTGGACCTGTTCAGTTTGGGAGTTCCAGATGTCACTTTTATTTAGTATATATAATTGTTATATACTGTAATTAAACAGGTGGCATTGTACTTATATATTTTGTAAGTAACTATTATCTGTAAATTGCATTCTTGTGTGTTTTGAGAACAAGTGGTTGTTCAATTAGTTTTAAATATTAAAAAGTCCTTAGTTTCCATCCCTTATCCTGGGATGAGGCAGACGGGAGGTGAGAATGTGGGTAGCGCCAGAGCGAGAGTCAGTAGCTTCGGGGAACCAGGAGGAGTAACATGTGGGAGATAAGTCTGTTATTTCTTGTTGTGCCATAGTTACTATTATATATTACGTGCAATGACAATACTTTCATTTATTGTATAAGTTAACTTAACCATCTGTGTTTTGATATTATACTGTCTTGAATATATATCTATATAATATTTTGTATCTATTCTTCAGTCCTAAAGGAAGAGTTTTATTTATGTGCTCATTACTTATCAAGGGGTTATACTGGTGACGCGCTTTAGAGAGCAGCAGTGGTATCCCTAGATGTAATTAAAGCTTGGCTGCTGTAGGGTCACGAGCCGTAACGAACGATAGGTAACAAAGAGTTATGGGGGCCTGTGCCGGGAAATATTGTTCCCACTTAACCTTAATTATGCTAATCTAACCTTGCCTTCCTAGGTACCATTGTGTCAAGTGTCTGTGTGTTTCTTAAGAACTATTCCATGCGCCAAGCAAGCTTTACTGTGTGTCAAGTAACAACGTTTCACGATTTTGAGGTAAGTCATCCTATATATTTTGTTTGTGCAGTGAGGCCAAGCGAATTTTCAGTGTGGTGACAATTTTACAGTGAAGTGAAGTGCAGTGCCATTGTTTTTAATTATTTTTGTGAATCAAGTGCCAAGTGTTAGTAACGATGGAGGAGAAAGTTGCAGCGTTGGTGGCTCACCCAGACTTTGAAGGGATTCAGAGCCTTAAAAAGACTGTCGGAAAATCCGACACCATTTAATATATCATACAGATAATAGCTGTGTTGTATAAACAAGTTACCCATAGAAAACGTAACTTGTAGTGGAATTACCGTCTATAGAAAACGGGATATCATCACCACATACTATTATAATTCACCAGCTATTCTGCTGGGAATTATTCTTAAATACATTAGTCTTTGGACTTTACCATCATAAAACATCTTATATAAATTAACTTAATTATCAATATTAAAGTAGAGTAAATGTGACCCTTCTATCACTTTCTGAAATCTGGACAAAGTAGGCCAGGCATCAGGGAGGAAGGAGGGCAGCCATTGTTGTGTCACCTCCGAGACGTGTGGAGCAAATTCGGCTCCTATCATTCTGGACAATGTCGGCCAGTAACGTCAATAGTATGGAGTGTTAAACAGCCATTGTATATTGAGACCAGAGGCTCACACAGGAGCAAATTCGGCTCCTGTTAATTTTACTTGGACGTAGTGTTATGGAAACCAGAAGTGTACCATTGTCAACACGCTGTCTACAAATTCAAGTTAAGTGTCTATCCGAAACCCGTTTATCATTCATTTATGGCCATTAATGTCAGGATATAGGGTGACCCGGTTAGATCGCGAAATCGCCTCAAACTAAAGGTAATTAAGCCAGGTCTTCATGTTCCATGTACTGTATAGTGTTTTCTCTGATATACTTGTCATATATAGGATTCTGGCTTCACAGCTAGCGCACTTTTGACAGGTCAAGACGAGAAGCAAGATTTGTGCACCAGTTACTGGGTGATATGGAAGCTACCTCAAAGAGGATAATTTGGTGTCTACACCCTAGTTATACCTGGTGGACTAACCTGCTGTACTATAAGATAAGGAACCTCTTCAATGTATGTAGTTACTGTAGTTTGATTGGCTGCATATATATAAATTTAATAAACCCCCCTAATGTGTAGAGGATCGATTTGTGAGATTAAGAGATTATTGCAGAAATACAGTCCACTTATCATTATACAAATTGCTATCGAAGTATATAAATTAACGTAAATATAAATTCTATATATATTCATATAAATTAAATAAATATAAATCTCACAGGTCGGTTCCCACATTATTTGGACCTTCGGAACCGGAATATTCGGTCCTATGAACCCACATTTGGTCATCTTAGTATCGGATGAACCAGTTATCCAGTGGATTCACTAAATATACTAGTGCAGTGTTATTTAAACAAAGGCCAGCAGTCAAGACGGCAGCGTAGCCTCGAGGGAGCTCAGGAGCCTCCCTCAGCCCAGTTCAGCTTCGTCAGCGGTTTCATGCACACCCACAGATATTTGGTGGCGTGTTATTTCGTGAAATGACAGCGCTAATATAGAATCCAGCCAAATTAGTGACTGTGTCTTCGCGAGATTGTTCACGGATTTCGTGGTGTTACATTTCGCGAGAGATTATCTACGAATTTTGTGGACTTTATTTCGCGAGGTCACTAATAATATTTAATACTTCTTGATAATATTAGAAGTTTCATAGAGGCTAATTAAGAGGCTATTATCAATAATTGTGTATATTATTTCTCCAAAATAGAGAATTATTTAATATATACTGCACTAGTGTTCACAGTATAATATTTACTAATTGCCAACCCACAACAGGGTAGGATATTAACCATTGACTAGTTGAACTATTATCGTTCATCCTAGTCCCATTATTACCATAGTCAGTTGTACTATATTGAACAACCTAACACCATTAATGAATGGTCCAGACCCTATTTTGGGTGTAATTTTTATCAACTCGAGTTGAGTTGTATATATAATAAATTACTTATGATCATTACACCTTTGAGTGATTAATTAGTGTCTCTACCATCCTAGGGTGATATAGAAGAGCTAACCTAAAGGTACTTCCAGTGACACTGGTTTATCACTCAAATCATTAGTGTGTATGATTGTATATATATAATGTGTATTAATTTTAAGTGCTAACCTCTAGTAGAGGTAGGATTATTGCCTAGTGAGTTCAGAATTTACCCTAGGCTACCATTAGAGCTTGTTCAGTATTATGAGCAGCCCAAGTACAAGTCCCACAAGGCTTCACCAACGAGCCAGTATGGATAATGCAGGGAGAATGAAAAGAACCCTTGCAGGTCTTAAA
Source organism: Procambarus clarkii (assembly GCF_040958095.1). Lineage (NCBI taxonomy): Eukaryota > Metazoa > Arthropoda > Malacostraca > Decapoda > Cambaridae > Procambarus > Procambarus clarkii. The sequence goes on from NC_091223.1 coordinate 5,167,672, forward strand.
GGCCACTTAACAAGACAGATCAAGAAATGTGAAGATTTGTCACAACAATCAACAGTTGATTATGCTGACCTGGAAAGCTATTATCAAGCAGCTGCAGGTAAATTTGAGCAAATCAAATGCCAAATGGCTGTCCTTGTGGGGACAGACTACCATCAATTCATTGGTAGCCCTACTAAATATCAGGGCATAACCATGTTAAACTCTGCAGGAGGTAAATTACTCTCAGGCCCAGTATCAAGCCTGAGGAGACCTATGCCTGCAGATAAACAATACCAGTAGAAATCTAAATTTGTCAGCTGATTATATTTCTCCAGTAGCATTATACTAAGGAGATTACAGCTGACTATACCAACAGAGGTTGATGTTAGTATCATCATTTGAAGCTGGAGATGAGTTCATGAGGCCTCAGTGGCAAATCAGTGAACAGTAGCCTAAAACAGCTACAAGTCACTGCGACCAATGTCACTGAACCCACTGCAGTCTCAGAACTATACTTTACTTTAATGATGAGCTATTCAATCTTCTGAATCAATTAATTAAATTAAACCCTAATAAATCTGATGACTGATTTGATACATTTATTATTTAATCAAGATGTATTCCATGGGCCTCAGTGTTTATATATCAGTGACCAGTTACCTGAAGAAACTTCAAGTTATATCTAATGTCACTGATCTCACTGCAGTCCCTGAATCATACTTGACTGTAGTACTTGATCACATTCAGTCTTCTGGGTTAAATAATATGTAATAAGGCTTGAATATTAGCCTTTCAAGAGTTGACAGGGAAATGAAATCGCATTAGACTTCTAACCCCTACAACTCTAGTACGGGACATCCGTCCTGTACGAACAGACACACAAATGTGTGATTACTAACTACTAACATCAAATTAATGTAATAATTCGAAGGAGGAGTATCGGTGTTCGTCTGTTCTAAACAGGACTTCGACCCGTGAGCAGCCCCCTGGGGAATTATGTCGGAAAATCCGACACCATTTAATATATCATACAGATAATAGCTGTGTTGTATAAACAAGTTACCCATAGAAAACGTAACTTGTAGTGGAATTACCGTCTATAGAAAACGGGATATCATCACCACATACTATTATAATTCACCAGCTATTCTGCTGGGAATTATTCTTAAATACATTAGTCTTTGGACTTTACCATCATAAAACATCTTATATAAATTAACTTAATTATCAATATTAAAGTAGAGTAAATGTGACCCTTCTATCACTTTCTGAAATCTGGACAAAGTAGGCCAGGCATCAGGGAGGAAGGAGGGCAGCCATTGTTGTGTCACCTCCGAGACGTGTGGAGCAAATTCGGCTCCTATCATTCTGGACAATGTCGGCCAGTAACGTCAATAGTATGGAGTGTTAAACAGCCATTGTATATTGAGACCAGAGGCTCACACAGGAGCAAATTCGGCTCCTGTTAATTTTACTTGGACGTAGTGTTATGGAAACCAGAAGTGTACCATTGTCAACACGCTGTCTACAAATTCAAGTTAAGTGTCTATCCGAAACCCGTTTATCATTCATTTATGGCCATTAATGTCAGGATATAGGGTGACCCGGTTAGATCGCGAAATCGCCTCAAACTAAAGGTAATTAAGCCAGGTCTTCATGTTCCATGTACTGTATAGTGTTTTCTCTGATATACTTGTCATATATAGGATTCTGGCTTCACAGCTAGCGCACTTTTGACAGGTCAAGACGAGAAGCAAGATTTGTGCACCAGTTACTGGGTGATATGGAAGCTACCTCAAAGAGGATAATTTGGTGTCTACACCCTAGTTATACCTGGTGGACTAACCTGCTGTACTATAAGATAAGGAACCTCTTCAATGTATGTAGTTACTGTAGTTTGATTGGCTGCATATATATAAATTTAATAAACCCCCCTAATGTGTAGAGGATCGATTTGTGAGATTAAGAGATTATTGCAGAAATACAGTCCACTTATCATTATACAAATTGCTATCGAAGTATATAAATTAACGTAAATATAAATTCTATATATATTCATATAAATTAAATAAATATAAATCTCACAGGTCGGTTCCCACAAAGACTGAGTTAATACAAATGGCAAATCAGTTGGATTTGACCGCCAACAATAGAATGGTTAAAGCTCAAATATTGAAAGTCATTGTGACACATTTTGTTGAGAATGGGGAGTTAGATGAAGAAATTCTAGAAGAGTTAAGAGAGGAGTCGAGTGATCAGATGACGTTAAAGCGTCTTGAGTTAGAAGCGCAAATAGCCAATGCTAAGCTTGAAGCTCAAAAAGAACAGAGAATATTAGAGGCTGAAGCTCGTCAAAGAGAATTTGAAGCTCAAAAGGAACAGAAACACTTAGAGCTTGAAGCTCAAAAAGAACAGAGAATATTAGAACTTGAAGCTCAGCAGAGGGAGCTTGAGACTAGACGTTTAGAAATTGAGGCACAGTTGCAAATAGAAGCCACAAAAAAGCAACAAGCCGAGGAACAAACTAGGCAATTAGAGATTCAACAACAAATGGCTGACACTAACTTCAGGCTTGAATCACAGCGTATGGCAGCTGGGCATGGAAATAGTAGTAATGTTTCAATAAATAGTGATAATAATCCCATCAGGACGCATAAGAATATAGAGTTACCCAAGTTCAATGAGGAGGATCCTGAGGTTTTCTTTGCACATTTTTATAAAATTGCCATCAGTATGAACTGGCCAAGGGATCAGTGGGTAGCCATTATGCAGTCTCAATTTAAGGGGCGTAGTCAGGAGGTTTTCACATCCCTACCTGACGCTCATAGCTTTGATTACGAATTTGTAAAGAAAAGCATCTTAAATGCTTATCAATTAAATCCAGAGGCACACAGGCAAAAGTTTAGAAATCTAAGGAGGACAAGTGATCAGACAATAGCAGATTTTACTCGTCAGAAGACGAATTTTTGTAACAGATGGTTAAAGTCACTTTCAGTCACTGACTTTGATGCTCTAAAGAATCTTCTTATAATGGAAGAAGTATTGTCATGTCTCCCAGACCAGTTGTCTACTTTTATGGCAGAACAAAAGAATGTAACAGACATTTATGAGCTGTCAAAGCTCGCGGATGAGCATGAGTTGTTGACTAAGGCCCAGTTTACGGCCACTTCACCTAAGTCTAGTCGTAGAGTAAATTATAATGCTCACCGAACTCCTTATCAGAATCCATCCAGTCCTAGTACTCCAGTTACTCCCATGAGCTCTTCTCTTACAAAACCTAACCCTGCTACTACATTGTCAGGAATGTCAAATAATAATAAGGTTATTTCTAAACCTACAGTTGGTTCCACAGGTGTGTCCACTGTAAGGTCCTGTTCCCATTGTAAGAGAAAAGGCCATGGAATTCATTCATGTTTTATATTGCACCCTGAGTTACGACCAACTGGTCTCATTTATTGCAGAGGTGTGCAAAATAAACTTACTAATAAACATGTAACTGTAAACCCCAATTGGGTGAAACAGTATTCACCATATATGTCTTCAGGTGAAGTCTTGTGTATTAATGGGAAGTGGAAGCCAGTGGTTATTCTTCGTGATACAGGTGCTTCCCAAACCATAATTTCATCCAGTATTCTTTCTGATGTTGAAAAGAGAGAGACAGGAAAGTTTGTTGTTCTTCAGAGTGTTGCAGGATGTAAAACTGTACCTCTAATAGACATTAATTTCAGATCCACCATTACACCACGTTTATGCACTGTGGGTGTTAGTACACAGTTGCCCATCCCAGGTGTGGATGTTATATTGGGTAATGATGTGGCCATAAATCATGTTGTGGGTGAGATTGATCCCCGTTTGTGTAAACAGCCAGTTGCAGACCATGTTTATTCTGCCTGTGCTGAAGTTAGTTCTATGAATGAACCTGTTGTAGAAGATGGTTTTGTCCATTCTACCTGTGCTGATGTCAGTACTAATATAAATCCAGTTGTCAGTTCTGATGTTGTTACTCAAGCATTTGTTCCAGTAACCAGTACCCCTTCAGTGGAGAAGTGGGATGTGGTTGTTCCAGATTCCTGTGTGGCCGATTTAGTTGTTGAGAGTAAGCCTGATACTATGACTCTGCTTTATTCCAATAAATTGGGAAAGGATGTCCATGTACCATTGTCTTGCCCGCTCACTACGAACGTTGTGCCAGGAGTTGAGAGAAACTTAAAAGCCACGACTCTGTATTCCAGCCAAGTGAATGGTTTAGGACAAGATGTCGGGTTGGCAGAAGTATTCCCGCTCACTCCAAGTTTAGAATCAGTTGTCGAGAGTAAGTCCGTTGTGGAGGCCCCGCCTCACCCTAGTCAAGGTGATATAATAGGGGAGGAGGTCAAACTACCTGTTACTTGCCCGCTCGCTTCAGATTCCCTTCATTTATGTGCTTTGAGTAGAACTGACCCTAAGATTTCAGAGAGAAGCAAGGAGACAGTCTGTACTGTAGATCCAGTGTTGGAGAGTGTGGGAAAGCAGCCAGAGGATCAGCTTCTGTTGAGTAGATGGAGACCCATTGAGCCTCCCTCTTCAGTTGTCTGTGAGGATGTGACCCAGTTTGGTAGTGATATTATTGATTGTGAGCAGACAGTACTCCAAGCAGCTCCAGAAGTCATGGGAGGAAATTTTGGTAAAATCATTAAGAGTGGCAAAGTAGCAATTGGATCTAAGTTGCGGAGTTGTGATTCTTATTCTATGTGGAGTAAGTATTCCTCATTGTGTACATTGAGTCAGAGTGTGTGTAGGATGTTGAGGTCTACTTTTATTCTGCAGGAGCCATTTTCTTGTGAAGTAATGGACTGTGGGACATCTTTGTCAAGCCTTGTGGTTGAGCAGAGAGAGTTTACTCAAGTAGGTTGTGCATCCAGTTCTGAGGAAGTGGTGAGTTATGCTAGAGCAGTGTCTCTATATTCAGATCCAGGTAATTTTGATGCACGAGTGATAAAAGTGTATGTTCCACTCAAGTGTGGTGTTGACTTTCAGAGTCATATTGGAGTTGATTTTCAGAATCATATTGTGGGTGAAGGATTAAATCATACTGGGGAGCAGATGTTTGAGGCTCCAGGTGTGTATTTCAAGTTGGGGGATAAGGTTATCCTACCTAGTGTTAATCATTGTGAAGGGTTACAGATTATCCTTGGGTGTTTCCCAGGTAATCTGCTGTTCATCTTCAAGATGTTAAGACCCTTAAACCTCTTGGTTGATTGGTTGTCATCAGACGTAAATCACTTGGGAAGTGATGGTGAAGGTTGTAAAGTTTTCGGCATGTTTTATTTAGTCTCTTGGAAGACTAGACGGTTGATGAATGTGTGTGTTGTGTTCAAGTTCACCATCAGAGGGTGTGAACTTGTCTTGAGAGTTATGATTGAGATATGGTGCCTAGGCATATGCCTGTTTTCTTTCACTGATCGTTATGACAGAGTTATGAGGAAATTGATTTCTGTGTTCCTTATGGATCATCTGAGTCAGTTCGATCAGGTAGTCTTTGCACTTATCTTGGGTTGCATTTCTTGGTTTGAAGGTCAAAGGTTTGCTAAGTCGGTGTCTTGTGTTTCGGAAGGTTCTATGAATGGGAAAATCCTATGCATAATTGTGAGGTTTAATGCTAATTTCTCTAATTTTAGTATACATTGGGCGTGAGTATGTGTTCCACAGAGGATCAAGAGTGATGAGCAGATGTCTGTGTCAGAGCATACCCAGGAGAAGTCCCAAATCTACTCAACATCCAGTCAGCTTCAATTTAGCAGTTCAGCTCCAGAAAAGGGGAGTAATGAAAAATGGAGTTTGTCTTGGAAAAATTCACCATGTGGAAAAGGAATCACATGGAAATACGGAACTGATCTTGGAGAAATAGTAGAAACATATGAAAAGCAAAATTGCCATGATAACTGTGTGAAAGCAGCTACCTTTATTGACAATTCTATTCATGCTACTAATGATAATGTTGATAGGAGTGTGAAATATGATCTGAAACAAAGTGAAATAAATGAGATAGTACCTTGGAGAGATAAATTTGCATACTCCAGTGACACATATGTAGAACATAGTCATAAGACTGAAATTTCTGAGTTTCCTGTAGGACTATATTTGGAGTGTTTTCATTTTTGTCCAGAAATGTGTTCTTATTACTTATACATGTTTGGTGTAATTAATACCATAAATCTCAAGTGTCATACATTTTACTTTGAAAAAATGCCATTGATCTTCAATCTATTGCATTTTTTTTCTTGGAGGTGGAAGTGTTACGTACTCCTAGCAGAATACGTATATAAATTTAAAATAAATTTTATTTTATTTTATCATTGCATGTATATGTACACACATTGTGTTTTTTTTGGTAAATTGTCGTATGGTGTGGCAGCGTCAGTGGACAAGAGCGCGGTTGCCTTTGCACACGTCTATTACCTGATTGATACGGGAAAGCTGGACCTGTTCAGTTTGGGAGTTCCAGATGTCACTTTTATTTAGTATATATAATTGTTATATACTGTAATTAAACAGGTGGCATTGTACTTATATATTTTGTAAATAACTATTATCTGTAAATTGCATTCTTGTGTGTTTTGAGAACAAGTGGTTGTTCAATTAGTTTTAAATATTAAAAAGTCCTTAGTTTCCATCCCTTATCCTGGGATGAGGCAGACGGGAGGTGAGAATGTGGGTAGCGCCAGAGCGAGAGTCAGTAGCTTCGGGGAACCAGGAGGAGTAACATGTGGGAGATAAGTCTGTTATTTCTTGTTGTGCCATAGTTACTATTATATATTACGTGCAATGACAATACTTTCATTTATTGTATAAGTTAACTTAACCATCTGTGTTTTGATATTATACTGTCTTGAATATATATCTATATAATATTTTGTATCTATTCTTCAGTCCTAAAGGAAGAGTTTTATTTATGTGCTCATTACTTATCAAGGGGTTATACTGGTGACGCGCTTTAGAGAGCAGCAGTGGTATCCCTAGACGTAATTAAAGCTTGGCTGCTGTTGGGTCACGAGCCGTAACGAACGATAGGTAACAACACACACCTCCACACTGGTGACACACACACCACCACACTGGTGACACATACCACCACACTGGTAACACTCAAACCACCACACTGGTGACACACACACCTCCACACTAGTGACACACACCACCACACTGGAGACACACCTCCACACTGGTGACACACACACCTCCACACTGGTGACACACACACATCCACACTGGTGACACACACACCTTAACACTGGTGACACACACACCTCCACACTGGTGACACACCACCACACTGGTGACACACACCACCACACTTGTGACACACACACCTCCACACTAGTGACACACACCACCACACTGGTAACACACACACCTCCACACAGGTGACACACACACCTTAACACTGGTGACACACACACCTCCACACTGGTGACACACCACTACACTGGTGACACACACCACCACACTGGTGACACACACACCTCCACACTAGTGACACACACCACCACACTGGAGACACACCTCCACACTGGTGACACACATACCTCCACACTGGTAACACACTCAACTCCACACTGGTAAGACACATACACCACCACACTGGTGACTCCACCACACTGGTGACTCCACCACACTGGTGACTCCACCACACTGGTAAGACACATACACCACCACACTGGTGACTCCACCACACTGGTGACATACACACCTCTACACTGGTGACACACACACCTTCTCCCTGGTAAAACACACACCACCACACTGGTGATGCACACACCACCACACTGGTGACACACATACCACCACTTTAGTAACACACACACCTCCACACTGGTAACACACACACACCACCACACTGGTGACACACACACCTTCTCACTGGCAACACACACACCACCACACTGGTGACGCACACACCACCACAATGGTGACACACATACCACCACACTGGTGACACACCTCCACACTGGTGACACACACACCTCCACACTGGTAACACACACACCTCCACACTGGTAATACACACACCACCACATTGGTGACACACACACCTCCACACTGGTGACACACCTCCACACTGGTAATACACACACCACCACATTGGTGACACACACACCTCCACACTGGTGACACACGTCCACACTGGTGACACACGTCCACACTGGTAACACACACACCACTACACTGGTGACACACAAACCAACACACGGGTAACACACACACCACTACACTGGTGACACACCAACACACTGGTGACACACACACCTCCACACTGGTGACTCACACACCTCCTCACTGGTGACTCACACACCTCCACACTGGTGACAAACCTCCACACTGGTGACACATACACCTCCACACTGGAAACACACACCTCCACACTGGAAACACACACACCTCCACACTGGTGACACACACACCTCCACACTGGTGACACACACATCACCACACTGGTAACACATACACCACCACACTGGTGAGACACACACCACCACACTGGTAACACACACACCACTACACTGGTAACACACACACCACTACACTGGTGTCTCACACACCACCACACTGGTGACACACACACCACCACACTGGTAACACACACACTACTACACTGGTGTCTCACACACCACCACACTGGTGACACACACACCACCACACTGGTAACACACACACCACTACACTGGTGTCTCACACACCACCACACTGGTGACACACACACCTCCACACTGGTGACACACACACCACCACACTGGTGACACACACCACCACACTGGTGGCACACCACCACACTGGTAACAGACAAACACCTCCACACTGGTAACACACAAACCTAAACACTGGTAACACACACACCTCCACACTGGTAACACACACCACCACACTGGTATCACACACACCACCACGCTGGTGACTCCACCACACTAGTGACACACACACCTCTACACTGGTACCACACACACCACCACGCTGGTGACTCCACCACACTACTAGTGACACACACACCTTCTCACTGGTAACACACACACCACCACACTGGAGACACACACACACCACCAAACTGGTGACTCCACGACACTGGTGACACGCACACCTCTACACTGATGACACACACACCTTTTCACTGGTAACACACACACCACCACACTGGTGACACACCTTCATACTGGTGACACACACACCTCCACACTGGTGACACACACACCTCCACACTGGTAACACACACACCTCCACACTGGTAACACACACACCACCACATTGGTGACACACACACCTCCACACTGGTGACACACATCCACACTGGTAACACACACACCTCCTCCCTGATGACACACACACCACCACACTGGTGACTCCACCACACTGGTGACACACACACCTCTACACTGGTGACACACACACCTTCTCAGTGGTAAAACACACACCACCACACTGGTGATGTACACACCACCACACTGGTGACACACATACCACCACACTAGTGACACACACACCTCCACACTGGTAACACACACACCACCACACTTGTGACTCCACCACACTTGTGACACACATACCTCTACACTGGTGACACACACACATCCACACTGGTGACACACACACCTTAACACTGGTGACACACACACCTCCACACTGGTGACACACCACCACACTGGTGACACACACCACCACACTGGTGACACACACACCTCCACACTAGTGACACACACCACCACACTGGTAACACACACACCTCCACACAGGTGACATACACACCTTAACACTGGTGACACACACACCTCCACACTGGTGACACACCACTACACTGGTGACACACACCACCACACTGGTGACACACACACCTCCACACTAATGAGACACACCACCACACTGGAGACACACCTCCACACTGGTGACACACATACCTCCACACTGGTAACACACTCAACTCCACACTGGTAAGACACATACACCACCACACTGGTGACTCCACCACACTGGTGACTCCACCACACTGGTAAGACACATACACCACCACACTGGTGACTCCACCACACTGGTGACATACACACCTCTACACTGGTGACACACACACCTTCTCCCTGGTAAAACACACACCACCACACTGGTGATGCACACACCGCCACACTGGTGACACACATACCACCACTTTAGTAACACACACACCTCCACACTGGTAACACACACACACCACCACACTGGTGACACACACACCTTCTCACTGGCAACACACACACCACCACACTGGTGACGCACACACCACCACAATGGTGACACACATACCACCACACTGGTGACACACACACCTCCACACTGGTAACACACACACCTCCACACTGGTAATACACACACCACCAAATTGGTGACACACACACCTCCACACTGGTGACACACGTCCACACTGGTAACACACACACCACTACACTTGTGACACACAAACCAACACACGGGTAACACACACACCACTACACTGGTGACACACCAACACACTGGTGACACACACACCTCCACACTGGTGACTCACACACCTCCTCACTGGTGACTCACACACCTCCACACTGGTGACAAACCTCCACACTGGTGACACATACACCTCCACACTGGAAACACACACCTCCACACTGGAAACACACACACCTCCACACTGGTGACACACACACCTCCACTCTGGTGACACACTCATCACCACACTGGTAAGACATACACCACCACACTGGTGAGACACACACCACCACACTGGTAACACACACACCACCACACTGGTAACACACACACCACTACACTGGTGTCTCACACACCACCACACTGGTGACACACACACCACCACACTGGTAACACACACACCACTACACTGGTAACACACACACCACTACACTGGTGTCTCACACACCACCACACTGGTGACACACACACCACCACACTGGTAACACACACACCACTATACTGGTGTCTCACACACAACCACACTGGTGACACACACACCACCACACTGGTAACACACACACCACTACACTGGTGTCTCACACACCACCACACTGGTGTCTCACACACAACCACACTGGTGACACACACACCACCACACTGGTGACACACACACCACTACACTGGTCACACACACACCACCGCACTGGTGACACACACACCACCACACTGTACACACACACACCACCACACTGGTAACACACACACCACCACACTGGTAACACTCAAACCATCACACTGGTGACACACTCACCACCACACTGGTGACACACACCACCACACTGGTGATACATACCTCCACACTGGTGAGTGACACACACCTTAACACTGGTGACACACACACCTCCACACTGGTGACACACACACCTCCACACTGGTGACACACACACCTCCACACTGGTGACACACACACCTCTACACTGGTGACACACACACCTTCTCAGTGGTAAAACACACACCACCACACTGGTGATGTACACACCACCACACTGGTGACACACATACCACCACACTAGTGACACACACACCTCCACACTGGTAACACACACACCACCGCACTTGTGACTCCACCACACTTGTGACACACATACCTCTACACTGGTGACACACACACACTTTCTCACTGGCAACACACACCACCACACTGGTGACGCACACACCACCACATTGGTGACACACACACCTCCACACTGGTGACACACACTTCCACACTGGTAACACACACACCTCCACACTGGTAATACACACACCTCCACACTGGTAATACACACACCACCACATTGGTGACACACACACCTCCACACTGGTGACACACCTCCACTCTGGTAACACACACACCACTACACTGGTGACACACAAACCAACACGCTGGTAACACACACACCACTACACTGGTGACACACCTCCACACTGGTGACACACACACCTCCACACTGGTGACACACACACCACCACACTGGTGACACACACACCTCCACACTTGTGACACACACACCACCACACTGGTGACACACTCATCATCACACTGGTAACACATACACCACCACACTGGTGAGACACACACCACCACACTGGTAACACACACACCACCACACTGGTAACACACACACCACCACACTGGTGACACACACACCACTACACTGGTGACAAACACACCACCACACCCAATCCCCACCCTTCTACCCCTTCCCTCCTCCCGAGTCCTCCTTCCCCCCCTTTCCTTCCCGTCCTCCCTCCCCTTTCACCCTATACCCTCCCTGTCCCTCCCCCTTCACTGGATCCCCCGCCCCTCATCCCAGTATCCTCTGAGACCCTGTTATCCACCTCACAGGTCCTCACACCCATGGATCAGCCTCCCCCACCAGCAAAACACTCACCAAGGAGGCGATTTGAGAAGGGACAGAAAAAAGTGAGCCTCAAAGTGATGTACACTAACATAGATGGAATTACAAATAAAGCAAATGAGCTTGGAGAACGGGAACTAGAGGAAAACCTAGACATAATAGCCCTCACAAAAACAAAGATCACGAAAACGATAACAAACGCAGTGTTTCCACAGGACTATTATGTTATGAGGAAAGAGACGTTAGGAAGAGGTGGGGGTGGTGTAGCTCTGCCGGTAAGAAAAGGCTGGGATTTTGAGCAGATGGATATTCAGGGCTGTGAAGGTTTCAGTGACTACATAGCAGGTACCGTAACAAATGGAGGGAACAAAATTATAGTCGTAGTCATATATAATCCACCACCAAATGACAGAAGACCTAGACAGGAATATGATAGAAACAACATGGCCACCATTAACATAATAGAAAGAGCAGCTTCTGCTGCTAGCAGGAATGAATCTGGACTACTAATTATGGGAGACTTCAACCATGGGAAGATGGATTGGAAAAACAGAGACCCGCATGGAGGACCAGAAACATGGAGGGCTAAGCTGCTGGACGTGGCAACAAGAAACTTTCTAAGCCAGCACACCAAAGAACCGACAAGAATGAGAGGAGAAGATGAACCAGCAATGCTTGATTTGATATTTACCCTAAATGAGTGGGATATAAGAGAAGTTAAGATGGAAGCGCCCTTGGGAATGAGTGACCACAGTGTATTGAACTTTGAGTACCTGGTAGAGCTAGGACTTATCTCCCCCAAAAAAGAACTAGGAATATAAAAGGCTGGCATACCGAAGGGGAAATTATCAACAGATGAGAAGTTTCCTAAGTGAAATACCTTGGGACACAGATCTCATAGATAAGTCTGTACAGGGTATGATGGACTATATTACCCAAAAGTGTCAGGAGGCAGTAAACTGGTTCATCCCGGCCCAAAGGGAAAAATCCGAGAAGCAAGAGAAGAATCCATGGTATAATAGGGCATGTATGGAAGCGAAGAAACTGAACAAAAGGGCATGGAGGAACTTCCGGAATAACAGAACACCAGAAAGCAGAGAGATACCAGAGAACCAGGAATGAGTACGTCAGAGTGAGAAGAGAAGCAGAGAAAAGTTTTAAAAATGATATAGCAAACAAAGCCAAGACCGAACCAAAGCAACTCCACAGTCACATCAGAAGGAAAACAACAGTGAAAGAACAGGTATTGAAACTTCGAACAGGAGATGACAGGTATACAGAGAATGACAAAGAGGTGTGTGAAGAACTCAACAAGAGGTTCAAGGAGGTCTTCACAATAGAACAAGGTGAGGTCACTGTGCTAGGAGAAAGGGAGGTAAACCAGGCGGCCTTGGAAGAGTTCGAAATTACGAGAGAGGAGCTCAAGAGACACCTGCTGGATCTGGATGTTAGAAAGGCTGTTGGTCCAGATGGGATCTCACCATGGATACTGAAAGAGTGTGCAGAGGCACTTTGCTTGCCACTCTCCATAGTGTATAGTAAGTCACTGGAGATGGGAGACCTACCAGAACTATGGAAGACGGCGAGTGTGGTCCCAATATACAAAATGGGCGACAGGCAGGAGGCACTGAACTACAGGCCAGTGTCCTTGACTTGTATACCATGCAAGGTGATGGAGAAGATCGTGAGAAAAAACCTGGTAACACATCAGGAGAGAAGGGACTTCGTGACAAATCGCCAACATGGGTTCAGGGAGGGTAAATCTTGCCTTACAGGCTTGATAGAATTCTACGATCAGGTGACAAAGATTAAGCAAGAAAGAGAGGGCTGGGCGGACTGCATTTTCTTGGATTGTCGGAAAGCCTTTGACACAGTACTGCATAAGAGGCTGGTACATAAGCTGGAGAGACAGGCAGGTGTAGCTGGTAAGGTGCTCCAGTGGATAAGGGAGTATCTAAGCAATAGGAAGCAGAGAGTTACAGTGAGGGGTGAGACCTCCGATTGGCGTGAAGTCACCAGTGGAGTCCCACAGGGCTCTGTACTCGGTCCTATCTTGTTTCTGATATATGTAAATGATCTCCCAGAGGGTATCGATTCATTTCTCTCAATGTTCGCGGACGATGCTAAAATTATGAGAAGGATTAAAACAGAAGAGGACTGTTTGAGGCTTCAAGAAGACCTAGACAAGCTGAAGGAATGGTCGAACAAATGGTTGTTAGAGTTTAACCCAACCATATGTAATGTAATGAAGATAGGTGTAGGGAGCAAGAGGCCAGATACAAGGTATCATCTGGGAGAGGAAATTCTTCAGGAGCCAGAGGAGGGAAAAGACTTGGGGGTTGATATCACGCCAGACTTGTCTCCTGCAACACATATCAAGCGGATGACATCAGCGGCATATGCCACGCTGGCCAACATACGAACGGCATTCAGAAACTTGTGTAAAGAATCATTCAGAACTTTGTATACCACATAAGTCAGGCCAATCCTGGAGTATGCAGCCCCAGCATGGAGTCCATATCTAGTCAAGGATAAGACTAAAGTTGAAAAGGTTTAAAGGTTTGCCACCAGACTAGTACCCGAGCTGAGAGGTATGAGCTACGAGGAGAGACTACGGGAATTAAACCTCACTTCGCTGGAAGACAGAAGAGTTAGGGGGGACATGATCACCACATTCAAGATTCTGAAGGGGATTGATAGGGTAGATAAAGACAGTCTATTTAACACAAGGGGAACACGCACAATGGGACACAGGTGGAAACTGAGAGCCCAAATGAGCCACAGAGATATTAGAAAGAACTTTTTTAGTGTCAGAGTGGTTGACAAATGGAATACATTAGGAAGTGATGTGGTGGAGGCTGACTCCATACACAGTTTCAAGTGTAGATATGACAGAGCCCGATAGACTCAGGAATCTGTACACCTGTTGATTGACGGTTGAGAGGCGGGACAAAAGAGCCAGAGCTCAACCCCCGCAAACACAACTGAGTGAGTACAACTAGGTGAGTACTGGTAACACACACACCACCACACTGGTAACACACACACCACCACACTGGTAACACACAAACCACCACACTGGTGACAGACACACCACCACTCTGGTGACACACCATCACACTGCTTACACACACACAACCACACTGGTGACACACACACCACTACACTGGTAACACACACACCACTACAATGCTGACACACAAACCAACACACTGGTAACACACACACCAGTACACTGGTGATACACCTCCACACTGGTGACACATACACCTCCACACTAGTGACACACACACCACCACACGGGTAACTGGTGACACACACCACCACACTGGTGACACACACCTACACACTGGTGACACACACACCTCCACACTGGAGACACACCTCCACCCTGGTGACACACACACCACCACACTGGTGACACACACACCTCCACACTAATGACACACACCACCACACTGGTGACACACACCACCCCACTGGTGATACACACCTCCACACTTGTGACACACAGCACCACACTGGTAACACACAAACCTCCAATCTGGTAACACAAACACCACTACACTGGTGACACACACACCTCCAAACTGGTGACACACACACCTCCACACTGGTAACACACACACACACCAACACACCGGTGACTCCACCACACTGGTGACACACACACCCCCACACTGGTGACACACACCTTCTCACTGGTAACACACCTCCACACTGGTAACACACACTCACCTCCACACTGGTGACACACACACCACCACACTGGTGACACACACACCTCCAAACTGATGACACACACACCTCCACACTGGTAACACACACACACCAACACACCGGTGACTCCACCACACTGGTGACACACACACCCCCACACTGGTGACACACACCTTTTCACTGGTAACACACATATCACCACACTGGTGACACACCTCCACACTGGTGACACACACACCTCCACACTGGTGACACACACACCTCCACACTGGTGACACACCTCCACACTGGTAACACACACTCACCTCCACACTGGTGACACACACACCACCACACTGGTGACACACACACCTCCAAACTGATGACACACACACCTCCACACTGGTAACACACACACACCAACACACCGGTGACTCCACCACACTGGTGACACACACACCCCCACACTGGTGACACACACCTTTTCACTGGTAACACACATATCACCACACTGGTGACACACCTCCACACTGGTGACACACACACCTCCACACTGGTGACACACACACCTCCACACTGGTGACACACACACCTCCACACTGGTGACACACACACCTCCACACTGGTGACACACACACCACTACACTGGTAACACACACACCACTACAATGCTGACACACAAACCAACACACTGGTAACACACACACCAGTACACTGGTGATACACCTCCACACTGGTGACACATACACCTCCACACTGGTAACACACACACCTCCACACTGGTAACACATACACCACCACACTGGTGAGACACACACTACCACATTGGTAACACACACACACCGAAACACTGGTAACACACACACCTCACACTGGTGACACACCTCCACACTGGTTACACACACACCTCCACACTGGTGACTCACAAACCTCCACACTGGTGACACACACACCTCCACACTGGTGACACACTCCCCACCACACTGGTAACACATACACCACCACACTGGTAAGACACACACCACTACACTGGTAACACACACCACCACACTGGTAACACACACACCACCACACTGGTGACACACCACCACACTGGTAACACTCAAACCACCGCTCTGGTGACATACTCACCACCACACTTGTGACACACACACCTCCACACTGGTGACACACACACCTCCACACTGGTGACTCACAAACCTCCGCACTGGTGACACACACCCCTCCACACTGGAGACACTCCCCACCACACTGGAAACACATACACCACCACACTAGTGACACACACACCACCCCACTGGTGACACACACACCTCCCCTCTGGAGACACACCTCCCCACTGGTGACACACACACACCTCCACACTGGTATCTGGTGACACACACCACCACAATGGTGACACACACCTACACACTCATGACACACACACCTTAACACTGGTGACACACCACCACACTGGTGACACACACCACCAAACTGGTGACACACACACATCTGCACTAGTGACACACACCACCACATTGGAGACACATCTCCACATTGGTGACACATACACCTCCACACAGGTAACACACAAACCTCTACAATGGTAACACAAACACCACCACACTGGTGACACACACACCTCCACACTGGTGACACACACACCTCCACACTGGTGACACACACACCTCCACACTGGTAACACACACACACCACCACACTGGTGACTCCATTACACTGGTGACACACACACCTCTACACTGGTGACACACACACCTTCGCACTGGTAATACACACACCACCACACTGGTGATGCACACACCACTACACTGGTGACAAACATACCACCACATTAGTGACACACACACAACCACACTGGTGACACACACACCTCCACACTGGTGACACACACACCTCTACACTGGTAACACACACCTTCTCACTGGCAACACACTCACCACCACACTGGTGACGCAAACACCACAACACTGGTGACACACCTCCACACTGGTGACACACACAGCTCCAGACTGGTGACACACACACCTCCACACTGGTAACACACACACCTCCACACTGGTAATACACACACCACAACATTGGTGACACACACACACACCTCCACACTGGTGAAACACCTCCACACTGGTAACACACACACATCCACCCTGGTGACACACACACCACCACACTGGTAACACACACACCACCACACTGGTGAGGCACACACCACCACACTGGTGACACACACACACCACCACACTGGTAACACACACACCACCACACTGGTGACACACACACCACCACACTGTTGACACACACACCACCACACGGGCGACACAGACCACCCCACTAGTGATACACCAACACACTGGTAACACTCAAACCACCACACTGGTGACACACTCACCAAAACACTGGCGACACACACCACCACACTGGTGACACACACCTCCACACTGGTGACACACACACACCTTAACACTGGTGAAACACACACCTCCACACTGGTGACACACCACCACACTGGTGACACACACCACCACACTGGTGACACACACACCTCCACACTAGTGACACACACACCTCCACACTAGTGACACGCAGCACCACACTGGTAACACACAAACCTTCTATCTGGTAACACAAACACCACCACACTCGTGACACACACACCTCCACACTTGTGACACACACACCTCCACACTGGTAACACACACACACACCCCCACACTGGTGACAAACACACCTTCTCACTGGTAACACACATATCACCACACTGGTGACACACCTCCACACTGGTGACACACACACCTCCACATTGGTGACACACACACCTCCACACTGGTGACACACCTCCACACTGGTAACACACACACCTTCACACTGGTGACACACACACCCCCACACTGGTGACAAACACACCTTCTCACTGGTAACACACATATCACCACACTGGTGACACACCTCCACACTGGTGACACACACACCTCCACACTGGTGACACACACACACGTCCACACTGGTGACACACCTCCACACTGGTAACACACACACCTTCACACTGGTGACACACACACCACCACACTGGTAACACACACACCACTACAATGGTGACACACAAACCAACACACTGCTAACACACTCACCAGTACACTGGTGATACACCTCCACACTGGTGACACATACACCTCCACACTGGTAACACACACACCTCCTCACTGGTAACACATACACCCCCACACTGGTGAGACACACAGCACCACATTGGTAACACACACACACCGAAACACTGGTAACACACACACCTCACACTGGTGACACACCTCCACACTGGTTACACACTCCCCAGCACACTGGTAACACATACACCACCACACTGGTAAGACACACACCACTACACTGGTAACACACACTACCACACTGGTAACACACACACCACCACACTGGTGACACACCACCACACTGGTAACACTCAAACCACCGCTCTGGTGACATACTCACCACCACACTTGTGACACACACACCTCCACACTGGTCACACACACACTTCAGACTGGTGACACACCTCCACACTGGTGACACACACACCTCCACACTGGTGACTCACAAACCTCCGCACTGGTGACACACACACCTCCACACTGGAAACACATACACCACCACACTGTTAAGACACACACTACCTCACTGGTAACACACACACCACCACACTGGTAACACACACACCACCACACTGGTGGCACACACACCACCACACTGGTGACACACACACCACCACACTGGTGACACACACACCACCTCAAATGTGACACTCACACCACCACACTGGACACACACACACCACCACACTAGTGACACACACACCACCCCACTGGTGACACACACACCTCCCCTATGGAGACACACCTCCCCACTGGTGACACACACACACACCTCCACACTGGTATCTGGTGACACACCACCACAAGGTGAAACACACCTCCACACTGGTGACACACACACCTTAACACTGGTGACACACCACCACACTGGTGACACACACCACCAAACTGGTGACACACACACATCTACACTAGTGACACACACCACCACATTGGAGACACATCTCCACATTGGTGACACATACACCTCCAAACTGGTAACACACAAACCTCTACACTGGTAACATAACCACCACCACACTGGTGACACACATACCTCCACACTGGTGACACACACACCTCTACTCTGGTGACAGACACACCTCCACACTGGTAACACACACACACTCACCACCACACTGGTGACTCCATTACACTGGTGACACACACACCTCTACACTGGTGACACACACACCTTCTCACTGGTAATACACACGCCACCACACTGGTGATGCACACACCACAACACTAGTGACAAACATTCCACCACATTAGTGTCTCACACACTTCCACATTGGTAACACACACAGTCCACCACACTGGTGACACACATACCACCACATTAGTGACACACACACCACCACACTGGTGACACACACACCTCCACACTGGTGACACACACACCTCTACACTGGTAACACACACCTTCTCACTGGCAACACACACACCACCACACTGGTGACGCAAACACCACAACACTGGTGACGCAAACACCACAACACTGGTGACACACCTCCACAATGGTGACACACACAGCTCCAAACTGGTGACACACACACCTCCACACTGGTAACACACACACCTCCACACTGGTAATACACACACCACCACATTGGTGACACACACACACACCTCCACACTGGTGACACACCTCCACACTGGTAACATACACACCTCCACCCTGGAGACACACACACCACCACACTGGTAACACACACACCACCACACTAGTGAGGCACACACCACCACATTGGTGACACACACACACCACCACACTGGTAACACACACACCACCACACTGGTGACACACACACCACCACACTGGTGACACACACACCACCACACTGGTGAGACACACACCACCACACTGGTGAGACACACACCACCACACAGTTGACACACACATCACCACACTGCTTCCACACACACCGCCACACTGGTAACACACAAACCACAACACTGGTGACACACACCACCACACTGGTGACACACACACCACCACACTGGTGACACACCATCACACTGCTAACACACATAAAACCACACTGGTAACACATACACCACAACACTGGTAACACACACACACCTCAACACTAGTGACACACACACCACCACACTGGAGACACACCTCCACCCTGGTGACACACACACCACCACACTGGTGACACACACACGTCCACACTGGTGACACACACACCACCACACTGGTGACACACACCACCCCACTGGTGATACACCAACACACTGATAACACTCAAACCACCAGAATGGTGACACACTCACCACCAGAATGGTGACACACTCACCACCACACTGGTGACACACACCACCACACTGGTGACACACACCTCCACACTGGTGACACACACACACCTTAACACTGGTGACACACCACCACACTGGTGACACACACCACCACACTAGTGACACACAGCACCACACTGGTGACACACACACCCCCACACTGGTGACACACACACCTCCACACTGGTGACACACCTCCACACTGGTAACACACACACCTCCACACTGGTGACACACACACCACCACACTGGTAACACATACACGACTACAATGGTGACACACAAACCAACACACTGGTAACACACACACCAGTACACTGGTGACACACCTCCACGCTGGTGACACACACACCTCCACACTGGTGACTCACACATCTCGACACTGGTGACACATACACCTCCACACTGGAAACACACACACCTCCTCACTGGTAACACATACCCCACCACACTGGTGAGACACACACCACCACATTGGTAACATACACACCGAAACACTGGTAACACACACACCTCACACTGGTGACACACCTCCACCCTGGTTACACTCACACCTCCACACTGGTGACTCACAAACCTCCACACTGGTGACACACACACCTCCACACTGGTGACACACTCCCCACCACACTGGTAAGACACAAACCACTACACTGGTAACACACACCACCACACTGGTAACACACATACCACCACACTGGTGACACACCACTACACTGGTAACACTCAAACACCGCTCACTGGTGACACACACACCTCCACACTAGTGACACACACACCTCCACACTGGTGACACACCACAACACTATTGACACACACACCACCACACTGGTGACACACACACCTCCACACCAGTGACACACACCACTACACTGGTGACACACCTCCACCCTGGTGACTTACACACCTCCACACTGGTGATACATACACCTCCATACTGGTAACACACACACCACCACACTGATGACAAACCTCCACACTGGTGACACACACACCACCACACTGGTGACACACACACACCTCCACACTGGTAACACACACACCACCACACTGGTAACATACAAACCACCACACTGGTGACACACACACCACCACACTGGAAACACACACACCACCACACTGGTGACACACACACCACCACACTGGTGACACACACACCACCACACTGGTGACACACACACCACCACACTGGTGACACACACACCACCTCAATTGTGACACTCACACAACCACACTGGTCATACACACACCACCACACTAGTGACACACACATCACCACACTGGTGACACACACACCACCACACTGGTGACACACACACCACCACACTCGTGACACACACACCACCTCAATTGTGACACTCACACCACCACACTGGTCACACACACACCACCACACTGGTCACACACACCACCACACTGGTGACACACACACCTCCACTCTGGAGACACACCTCCCCACTGGTGACACACACACACCTCCACACTGGTAACTGGTGACACACACCACCACAATGGTGACACACACCTCCACACTGGTGACACACACACCTTAACACTGGTGACACGCCACCACACTGGTGACACACACCACCAAACTGGTGACACACACACATCTACACAAGTGACACACACCACCACATTGGAGACACATCTCCACATTGGTGACACATACACCTCCACACTGGTAACACACAAACCTCTACACTGGTAACACAAACACCAACACACTGGTGACACACACACCTCCACACTGGTGACACACACACCTCCACACTGGTGACACACACACCTCCACACTGGTAACACACACACACCACCACACTGGTGACTCCATTACACTGGTGACACACACACCCCTACACTGGTGACACACACACCTTCTCACTGGTATTACACACACCACCACACTGGTGATGCACACACCACCACACTGGTGAGATACATACCACCACATTAGTGACTCACACACCTCCACACTGGTAACACACACACCTCCACACTGGTGACACACACACCTCTACACTGGTAACACACACCTTCTCACTGGCAACACACACACCACCACACTGGTGACGCAAACACCACAGCAATGGTGACACAGTTCCACACTGGTGACACACACAGCTCCACACTGGTGACACACACACCTCCACACTGGTAACACACACACCTCCACACTGGTAATATACACACCACCACATTGGTGACAAACACACACACCTCCACACTGGTGACACACCTCCACACTGGTAATACACACACCAGCACATTGGTGACACACTCACACACCTCCACACTGGTGACACACCTCCACACAGGTAACACACACACCTCCACCCTGGTGACACCCACACCACCACACTGGTAACACAAACACCACCACACTGGTGAGGCACACACCACCACACTGGTGACACACACACCACCACACTGGTGACACACACACCACCACACTGGTGACACACACACCACCACACTGGTGACGCACACCACCCCACTGGTGATACACCAACACACTGGTAACACTCAAACCACCACACTGGTGACACACTCACCACCACACTGGTGACACACACCACCACACTGGTGACACACACCTCCACACTGGTGACACACACACACCTTAACACTGGTGACACACACCTCCACACTGGTGACACACCACCACACTGGTGACACACACCACCACACTGGTGACACACAAACCTCCACACAAGTGACACACAGCACCACACTGGTGACACACACACCTTCTCATTGGTAACACACACATCACCACACTGGTGACACACCTCCACACTGGTGACACACACACCTCCACACTGGTGACACACACACCTCCACACAGGTGACACACCTCCACACTGGTAACACACACACCTCCACACTGGTGACACACACACTACCACACTGGTAACACACACACCACTAAAATGGTGACACACAAACCAACACACTGGTAACACACACACCTCACACTGGTGACACACCTCCACACTGCTTACACACACACCTCCACACTGGTGACTCACAAACCTCCACACTGGTGACACACACACCTCCACACTGGTGACACACCTCCACACTGATAACACACACACCTCCACACTGGTGACACACTCCCCACCACACTGGTAACACATACACCACCACACTGGTAAGAGACACACAACTACACTGGTAACACACACCACCACACTAGCAACACACACACCACCACACTGGTGACACACCACCACACTGGTAACACTCAAACCACCGCTCTGGTGACATACTCACCACCACACTTGTGACACACACACCTCCACACTGGTCCCACACACACCTCCACGCTGGTGACACACAGACCACCACACTGGTGACACACACACCTCCACACTGGTGACACACACACCTCCACACTGGTGACACACCACAACACTGTTGACACACACACCACCACACTGGTGACACACACACCTCCACACCAGTGACACACACTACCACACTGGAGACACACCTCCACACTGGTGTCACACACACCTTCTCACTGGAAACACACACACCACCACACTGGTGATGCACACACCACCATACTGGTGAGACACATACCACACCACAGGTGACACACACCCCTCCACACTTGTAACACACACACCACCACACTGGTAACACACACACCACTACACAGGTGACACACCTCCACACTGGTGACACACACACCTCCACACTGGTGATACATACACCTCCATACTGGTAACACACACACCACCACACTGGTGACAAACCTCCACAC
The DNA here is from genome assembly GCF_040958095.1 of Procambarus clarkii. Classification (NCBI taxonomy): domain Eukaryota; kingdom Metazoa; phylum Arthropoda; class Malacostraca; order Decapoda; family Cambaridae; genus Procambarus; species Procambarus clarkii. Next base: position 5,192,898 of record NC_091223.1, read on the forward strand.
TGGTGACACACACACCACCACACTGGTGACACACACACACACCTCCACACTGGTGACAAACCTCCACACTGGTGACACACACACACCTCCACACTGGTGACAAACCTCCACACTGGCGACACACACACCACCACACTGGTGACATACACACCACCACACTGGTAGCACACACACCACCACACTGGTAACATACAAACCACCACACTGGTGACACACACACCACCACACTGGTGACACACTTACACATCCACACTGGTGACACATCATCACACTGGCAACACACACACCACCACATTGGTGACACACACACCACAACACAAATAACACACACACTTCCACACTAGTGACACACACCACCACACTGGAGACACACCTTCACACTGGTGACACACGCACCTGCACACTGGTGACACACACACCTCCACACTGTTGACACACACTCCACCACACCGGTGACACACACACCACCACACTGTTGACACACACCACCACACTGGTGACACACACACCACCACACTGGTGACACAAACCACCACACTGGTATCACACACCTCCACACTGGTGACACACCACCACACTGGTGACACACACACCACCACACTGGTGACACACACACCTCCACACTCGTGACACACACACCTCCATACTGGTGATACACACACACTACCATACTGGTATCACACATACCTCCACCTGGTAACACACAAACACCACCACACTGTTGACACACCTCCACACTGGTGTCACACACACCTCCACACTGGTAACAGACAAACCTCCACACTGGTAACACAAACACTACCACACTGGTGACACACACACCTCCACACTGGTGACACACACACCTCCACACTGGTGACACACACACCTCCACACTGGTAACACACACACTCCACCACACTGGTGACACACGCACCTCTACACTGGTGACACCCACACCTTCTGACTGGTAACACACACACCACCACACTGGTGATGCACACACCACCACACTGGTGACACACACCACCACACTGGTGACACACACCACCACACTGGTGACACACCACCACACTGGTAACACTTAAACCACCACACTGGTGACACACTCACCACCACACTGGTGACACACACCACCACACTGGTGACACACACCTCCACACTGGTGACACACACACCTCCACACTGGTGACACACACCTCCACACTGGTGACACACTCACCACCACACTTGTGACACACACCACCACACTGGTGACACATACACCACCACACTAGTGACACGCAGCACCACACTGGTAACACACAAACTTCCAATCTGGTTACACAAACACCACCACACTGGTGACACACACACCTCCACACTGGTGACACACACACCTCCACACTGGTAACACACACACACCAACACACCGGTGACTCCACCACACTGGTGACACACACACCCCCACACTGGTGACACACACACCTTCTCACTGGTAACACACATATCACCACACTGGTGACACACCTCCACACTGGTGACACACACACCTCCACACTGGTGACACACACACCTCCACACTGGTGACACACCTCCACACTGGTAACACACACACCTCCACACTGGTGACACACACACCACCACACTGGTAACACACACACCACTACAATGGTGACACAGAAACCAACACACTGGTAACACACTCACCAGTACACTGGTGATACACCTCCACACTGGTGACACACACACCTCCACACTGGCGACTAACACATCTCCACACTGGTGACACATACACCTCCACACTGGTAACACACACACCTCCTCACTGGTAACACATACACCACCACACTGGTGAGACACACACCACCACATTTGTAACACACACACACCGAAACACTGGTAACACACACACCTCACACTGGTGACACACCTCCACACTGGTTACACACACACCTCCACACTGGTGACTCACAAACTTCCACACTGGTGACACACACACCTTAACACTGGTGACACACTCCTCACCACACTGGTAACACATACACCACCACACTGGTAAGACACACACCACTACACTGGTAACACACACCACCACTCTGGTAACACACACACCACCACACTGGTGACACACCACCACACTGGTAACACTCAAACCACCGCTCTGGTGACATACTCACCACCACACTTGTGACACACGCACCTCCACACTGGTCACACACACACTTCAGACTGGTGACACACCTCCACACTGGTGACACACACACCTCGACACTGGTGACTCACAAACCTCCGCACTGGTGACACACACACCTCCACACTGGACACACACTCCCCACCACACTGGAAACACATACACCACCACACTGTTAAGACACACACTACCACACTGGTAACACACACCACCACACTGGTAACACACACACCACCACACTGGTGACACACACACCACCACACTGGTGACACACACACCACCACACTGGTGACACACACACCACCACACTGGTGACACACACACCACCACACTGGTGACACACACACCACCACACTGGTAACACACACACCACCACACTGGTGACACACACACCACCACACTTGTGACACACACACCTCCACACTGGAGACACACTCCCCACCACACTGGTGACACATACACCACCACACTGTTAAGACACACACTACCACACTGGTAACACACACACCACCACACTGGTGACACACACACCACCTCAATTGTGACACTCACACCACCACACTGGTCACACACACCACCACACTAGTGACACACACACCACCCCACTGGTGACACACACACCTCCCCTCTGGAGACACACCTCCCTACTGGTGACACACACACACCTCCACACTGGTAACTGGTGACACACACCACCCCACTGGTGATAGACCAACACACTGGTAACACTCAAACCACCACACTGGTGACACACTCACCACCACACTGGTGACACACACCACCACACTGGTGACACACACCTCCACACTGGTGACACACACACACCTTAACACTGGTGACACACACACCTCCACACTGGTGACACACCACCACACTGGTGACACACACCACCACACTGGTGACACACAAACCTCCACACTAGTGACACATAAGTACTGGACCACTGGTCCAGTACTAATACACCACTGGTACATAAGCTGGAGAGACAGGCAGGTGTAGCTGGTAAGGTGCTCCAGTGGATAAGGGAGTATCTAAGCAATAGGAAGCAGAGAGTTACGGTGAGGGGTGAGACCTCCGATTGGCGTGAAGTCACCAGTGGAGTCCCACAGGGCTCTGTACTCGGTCCTATCTTGTTTCTGATATATGTAAATGATCTCCCGGTGGGTACCGATTCATTTCTCTCAATGTTTGCGGACGATGCTAAAAATATGAGAAGGATTAAAACAGAAGAGGACTGTTTGAGGCTTCAAGAAGACCTAGACCAGCTGAAGGAATGGTCGAACAAATGGTTGTTAGAGTTTAACCCAACCAAATGTAATGTAATGAAGATAGGTGTAGGGAGCAGGAGGCCAGATACAAGGTATCATCTGGGAGAGGAAATTCTTCAGGAGTCAGAGAAGGAAAAAAATTTGGAGGTTGATATCACGCCAGACCTGTCTCCTGCAGCACATATCAAGCGGATAACATCAGCGGCATATGCCAGGCTGGCCAACATACGAACGGCATTCAGAAACTTGTGTAAAGAATCATTCAGAACTTTGTATACCACATATGTCAGGCCAATCCTGGAGTATGCAGCCCCAGCATGGAGTCCATATCTAGTCAAGGATAAGACTAAACTGGAAAAGGTTCAAAGGTTTGCCACCAGACTAGTACCCGAGCTGAGAGGTATGAGCTACGAGGAGAGACTACGGGAATTAAACCTCACTTCGCTGGAAGACAGAAGAGTTAGGGGGGACATGATCACCACATTCAAGATTCTGAAGGGGATTGATAGGGTAGATAAAGACAGTCTATGTAACACAAGGGGAACAAGCACAAGGGGACACATGTGGAAACTGAGTGCCCAAATGAGCCACAGAGATATTAGAAAGAACTTTTTTAGTGTCAGAGTGGTTGACAAATGGAATGCATTCGGAAGTGATGTGGTGGAGGCTGACTCCATACACAGTTTCAAGTGTAGATATGACAGAGCCCGATAGGCTCAGGAATCAGTACACCTGTCGATTGACGGTTGAGAGGCGGGACCAAAGAGCCAGAGCTCAACCCCCGCAAACACAACTAGGTGAGTACAACTAGGTGAGTACACAGCACCACACTGGTAACACACAAACCTCCAATCTGGTAACACAAACACCACCACACTGGTGACACACACACCTCCACACTGGTGACACACACACCTCCACACTGGTAACACACACACACCAACACACCGGTGACTCCACCACACTAGTGACACACACACACCCACACTGGTGACACACACACCTTCTCATTGGTAACACACATATCACCACACTGGTGACACACCTCCACACTGGTGACACACACACCTCCACACTGGTGACACACACACCTCCACACTGGTGACACACTCCCCACCACACTGGTAACACATACACCACCACACTGGTAAGACACACACCACTACACTGGTAACACACACCACCACACTAGCAACACACACACCACCACACTGGTGACACACCACCACACTGGTAACACTCAAACCACCGCTCTGGTGACATACTCACCACCACGTTTGTGACACACACACCTCCACACTGGTGTCACACACACCTTCTCACTGGAAACACACACACCACCACCTTGGTGATGCACACACCACCACACTGGTGAGACACATACCACAACACTGGTGACACACACCCCTCCACACTTGTAACACACACACACCACCACACTGGTGACACACATACCTTCTCACTGGCAACACACACACCATCACACTGGTGATGCACACACCACCACACTGTTGACAAACATACCACCACACTGGTGACACATCTCCACACTGGTAACACACAAACACACCACACTGGTAACACACAGACCACTACACTGGTGAAACACAAACCAACACACTGGTAACACACACACCACTACACTGGTGACACACCTCCACACTGGTGACACACACACCTCCACACTGGTGATACATACACCTCCATACTGGTAACACACACACCACCACACTGGTGACAAACCTCCACACTGGTGACAAACACACTACCACACTGGTGACACACACACACCTCCACACTGGTGACAAACCTCCACACTGGCGACACACACACCACCGCACTGGTGACATACACACCACCACACTGGTAACACACACACCACCACACTGGTAACATACAAACCACCACACTGGTGACACACACACCACCACACTGGTGACACACTTAACCATCCACACTGGTGACACACCATCACACTGGCAACACACACACCACCACATTGGTGACACACACCACAACACTGGTAACACACACACTTCCACACTAGTGACACACACCACCACACTGGAGACACACAGACCACTACACTGGTGAAACACAAACCAACACACTGGTAACACACACACCACTACACTGGTGACACACCTCCACACTGGTGACACACACACCTCCACACTGGTGATACATACACCTCCATACTGGTAACACACACACCACCACACTGGTGACAAACCTCCACACTGGTGACACACACACTACCACACTGGTGACACACACACACCTCCACACTGGTGACAAACCTCCACACTGGCGACACACACACCACCACACTGGTGACATACACACAACCACACTGGTAACACACACACCACCACACTGGTAACATACAAACCACCACACTGGTGAAACACACACTACCACACTGGTGACACACTTACACATCCACACTGGTGACACACCATCACACTGGCAACACACAAACCACCACATTGGTGACACACACACCACAACACTGGTAACACACACACTTCCACACTAGTGACACACACCACCACACTGGAGACACGCCTTCACACTGGTGACACACACACCTCCACACTGGTGACACACACACCTCTACACTGGTGACACACACTCCACCACACCGGTGACACACACACCACCACACTGGTGACACACACACCACCACACTGGTGACTCACACCACCACACTGGTATCGCACACCTCCACACTGGTGACACACCACCACACTGGTGACACACACACCACCACACTGGTGACACACACACCTCCACACTAGTGACACACACACCTCCATACTGGTATTACACACACACTACCACACTTGTATCACACATACCTCCACACTGGTAACACACAAACACCACCACACTGTTGACACACCTCCACACTGGTGTCACACACACCTCCACACTTGTAACAGACAAACCTCCACACTGGTAACACAAACACCACCACACTGGTGACACACCTCCACACTGGTAACACAAACACCACCACACTGGTGACACACACCTCCACACTGGTGACACAAACACCTCCACACTGGTGACACACCAGTGACACACCACCACACTGTTGACACACACACCACAACACTGGTGACACACACACCTCCACACTAGTGACACACACCACAACACTGGAGACACACCTCCACACTGGTAACACAAACACCACCACACTGGTGACACACACACCACCACACTGGTGACACACACATAACCACACTGGTGACACACACACCACCACACTGGTGACACACACACCACCTCAATTGTGACACTCACACCACCACACTGGTCACACACACACCACCACACTAGTGACACACACACCTCCCCTCTGGAGACACACCTCCCCACTGGTGACACACACACACCTCTACACTGGTAACTGGTGACAAACACCACCACAATGGTGACACACACCTCCACACTGGTGACACACCTTAACACTGGTGACACACCACCACACTGGTGACACACACCACCAAACTGGTGACACACACACATCTACACTAGTGACACACACCACCACATTGGAGACACATCTCCCCATTGGTGACACATACACCTCCACACTGGTAACACACAAACCTCTACACTGGTAACACAAACACCACCACACTGGTGACACACACACCTCCACACTGGTAACACACACACCACCACCACACTGGTGACTCCATTACACTGCTGACACACACACCTCTACACTGGTGACACACACACACCTTCTCACTGGTAATACACACACCACCACACTGGTGATGCACACACCACCACACTGGTGACAAACATACCACCACATTAGTGTCTCACACACCTCCACACTGGTAACACACACACTCCACCACACTGGTGACACACATACCACCACATTAGTGACACACACACCACCACACTGGTGACACACACACCTCTACACTGGTAACACACACCTTCTCACTGGCAACACACACACCACCACAATGGTGACGCAAACACCACAACACTGGTGACACACCTCCACACTGGTGACACACACAGCTCCACACTGGTGACACACACACCTCCACACTGGTAACACACACACCTCCACACTGGTAATACACACACCACCACATTGGTGACACACACACACACCTCCACACTGGTGACACACCACCACACTGGTAACACACACACCACCACACTGGTGAGGCACACACCACCACACTGGAGACACACACACACCACCACACTGGTAACACACACCACCACACTGGTGACACACACACCACCACAATGGTGACACACACACCACCACACTGGTGACACACACACCACCACACAGTTGACACACACATCACCACACTGCTACCACACACACCGCCACGCTGGTAACACACAAACCACAAAACTGGTGACACACACCACCACACTAGTGACACACACACCACCACACTGGTGACACACACACCACCACACTGGTGACACACCATCACACTGCTAACACACATAAAACCACACTGGTGACACATACACCACAACACTGGTAACACACACACCTCAACACTAGTGACACACACACCACCACACTGGAGACACACCTCCACCCTGGTGACACACACACCACCACACTGGTGACACACGTACCTCCACACTGGTGACACACACACCACCACACTGGTGACACACACCACCCCACTGGTGATACACCAACACACTAGTAACACTCAAACCACCACAATGGTGACACACACCACCACCCTGGTGACACACACCTCTACACTGGTGACACACACACACCTTAACACTGGTGACACACACACCTCCACACTGGTGACACACCACCACACTGGTGACACACACCACCACACTAGTGACACACACACCTCCACACTAGTGACACACAGCACCACACTGGTAACACACAAACCTCCAATCTGGTAACACAAACACCACCACACTGGTGACACACACACCTCCACACTGGTGACACACACCCCTCCACACTGGTAACACACACACACCAACACACCGGTGACTCCACCACACTGGTGACACACACACCCCCACACTGGTGACACACACACCTTCTCATTGGTAACACACATATCACCACACTGGTGACACACCTCCACACTGGTGACACACACACCTCCACACTGGTGACACACACACCTCCACACTGGTGACACACCTCCACACTGGTGACACACACAGCTCCACACTGGTGACACACACACCTCCACACTGGTGACACACACACCTCCACACTGGTAACACACACACCTCCACACTGGTAATACACACACCACCACATTGGTGACACACACACACACACCCACACTGGTGACACACACACCTTCTCATTGGTAACACACATATCACCACACTGGTGACACACCTCCACACTGGTGACACACACACCTCCACACTGGTGACACACACACCTCCACACTGGTGACACACACACCTCCACACTGGTAACACACACTTCTCCACACTGATGACACACACACCACCACACTGGCAACACACACACCACTACAATGGTGACACACAAACCAACACACTGGTAACACACACACCAGTACACTGGTGACACACCTCCACACTGGTGACACACACACTTCCACACTGGTGACTCACACATCTCGACACTGGTGACATATACACCTCCACACTGGTAACACATACACCACCACACTAGTGAGACACACACCACCACATTGGTAACACACACACACCGAAACACTGGTAACACACACACCTCACACGGGTGACACACCTCCACACTGGTTACACTCACACCTCCACACTGGTGACTCACAAACCTCCACAATGGTGACACACACACCTCCGCACTGGTGACACACTCCCCACCACACTGGTAACACATACACCACCACACTGGTAAGACACACACCACTACACTGGTAACACACACCACCACACTGGTAACACACACACCACCACACTGGTGACACACACACCACCACACTGGTAACACTCAAACCACCGCTCTGATTACATACTCACCACCACACTTGTGACACACACACCTCCACACTGGTCACACACACACCTCCACACTGGTGACACACACACACCACCACACTGGTGACACACACACCTCCACACTGGTGACACACACACCTCCACACCGGTGACACACCACAACACTGTTGACACACACACCAACACACTGGTGACACACACACCTCCACACCAGTGACACACACCACCACACTGGAGACACACCTCCACACTGGTGTCACACACACCTTCTCACTGGAAACGCACACACCACCAGACTGGTGATGCACACACCACCACACTGGTGACACACACACCTTCTCACTGGCAACACACACACCATCACACTGAAAACACACACACCACTACACTGGTGACACACCTCCACACTGGTGACACACACACCTCCACACTGGTGACTCACACACCTCCACTGGTGATACATACACCTCCATACTGGTAACACACACACCACCACACTGGTGACACAAGTAGTAGGGATGACATGCCACAGGTACCTTTTTTTTTTTTGGGGAGCGGACCCCTGTGGACTTGACATGCCACAGGTACCTTTTTTTTGGGGGGGGGAGCGGACCCCTGTGGACTTGACATGCCACAGGTACCTTTTTTTTTGGGGAGCGGACCCCTGTGGACTTGACATGCCACAGGTACCTTTTTTTTTTTTTGGGAGCGGACCCCTGTGGACTTGACACGCCACAGGTACCTTTTTTTTTTTTTTCTGGAAATATCGTGTGTAGCGTGTCAGGGTTTTCAGGCGAATTTGGGGAGTCACAGATTTGGAAGTAAGGATTTCTTATAATGAAAAATAATGTCATACGAGTTTGATAAAGTTCTTATGAGAAAAATAATTTCCAAGACATAGAAGTTTGTTAAGGCCTTATGGGACAAATTCAAGTAATGTATGTAGCTCTTTAGGGCTTCCAGGAGAACTCTACGGACATATTTTACATGTTTTCAACTTACAAAATCGTCTATGTAAGCCTTAGTTATTCATATAAATTTAGAAAATCACCTGTGTAAGTCATGGTTTTCAAGTCTCGTACATCACACCCCCCTCCCTCCCCCCTTACCTCGCAATCTCTCGCGTCACCTTTATTTACTTTACGCCCGGCCAGCCAGTCGGCTCTTATCATATCTTATCTCCATAATATCTCTACCGTCCCTCCTCTCTCTCTCTCTCCTCCTCCTATTTCCTTACAACTATTTTCAGAGTTTCAAATAATCATAGAAGTTTATTTATATGTTTATGACCGAATTTGTAAAAGGACCATTTTCAGAGAATATTGTCTTAGATGTTTTGTTAAGGAAAACAGGCAACTTATCCATAACATTTAGTTTTATATCCATTTACGGCTATTTCATCTGTAAAGACCAAATTGAACAGAGCCCAGTTTTAAGCTCATATTTCATCAGAGTCCAGTTTATACCGAAAATTCGCCAGAGTCTACTTTGAGAGCAATATTTGTCAGAGACAGTTTTAGCTCATATTTCATCAGAGACCATTTTATACCTAAAAATGAACAGAGTCCACATTGTGAGCAAATTAGTCAGAGACAGTATTTAGCTCATATTTCATCAGAGTCCAGTTTATGCTCAAATTCGCCAGAGTCTACTTTGAGAGCAATATTCGTCAGAGACAGTTTTAGCTCATATTTCATCAGAGACCATTTTATACCTAAAAATGAACAGAGTCCACTTTGTGAGCAAATTAGTCAGAGACAGTATTTAGCTCATATTTCATCAGAGTCCAGTTTATGCTCAAATTCGCCAGAGTCTACTTTGAGATCAAAATTAGTCAGAGACAGTTTTAGCTCATATTTCATCAGAGACCATTTTATACCTAAAAATGAACAGAGTCCACTTTGTCAGCAAAATTAGTCAGAGACAGTACTTAGCTCATATTTCATCAGAGTCCAATTATCAACAGAAATTCGCCAGAGTCTACTTTGAGAGCAAATTTCATCAGTGTCCTGTAATCTGTGAAAATTTGACAGAGTCCAGTTCTTGATCGAAATTCATCAGAGTCCAGTTTTCTAGCAAAATTCGCCAGAGTCTACTTTGTGCCAAAATATTCAGAGTCCAGTTCATGATCGAAATTAATCAGAGTCCAGTTTTCTAGCAAAATTCGCCAGAGTCTACTTTGTGCCAAAATATTCAGAGTCCAGTTCATGATCGAAATTAATCAGAGTCCAATTAAAGACCCAAATTTGGCAGAGACCACATTTTCGCTACTAGCAGTCCAATCCCCCTGAAATTTTAAACAGTCATATTTCAGACGTAGTAAATAAGATCAAGTCAGTTACAGAGCACCAGCTCTTGTCCCCCTGTATTTGCATATTTTCTCTATATTCACTGTGTTCTTCGTATTCTCATCCGTGTTCACTCCATGTTCTACAAATGTTCACAGTCCCATTCAGTTCATATTTTCACAAGTATCTCCATTTTTTCTGTAATCTTTCTCTTAGTCTCATTATGTTCTCTACAAAGTCTAGTCATATTTTCTATGTTTTCATGTTCATCACATGTTCTCTTTACAACTTTTATACTCAATATTCATTCTAACTTCCATATTTTGTGTTCTTTGTCAATATTCATGTTCCTCTACAAGTTCATGTTCCTCACAAGATCACTTCGTTTTTCACCTTCACTTACATGTTTTCTACATTCTTTTGTCATATTCTCCATGTTCTTCACAAGTCCATTGTTCATTCTTTGTAATCCCTATTCTCCTTATCATGTTTTCATGTTCTCTGTAAGTTCATATTCCCAGCATGTTCACTGTATTCATCAACTTTTCTTACATATGTTCTTTGCCATGTTCCCCATATGTTCTCTAGGTTTTTCCCCTTACATGTTATCTAACGTTCCTTAACTAAAAAATCTTTCACCAATCAACTAAAAACATAGTCACTTTCGTCATTTCTCAACTAAACTTATTATCCAGTCAACTAAAAATAGTCAGAAATAGCCTCGTTCAACACTGTTCTTAACTAAAACAACCTTTCTCTTAGCTAAAAATTGTCAAAGGAAACTTTTTTCAGCACTTTCTTAACAGGCGCTATGTTTCATCAAGAAAAAAATTGTCAAAGGAAACTTTCCAAAACTGTTCATATCTAGCTTTTATCCATCGTCAATCAACTAAAAATAATAACTTTCATCATTTCTTAACTAAACATATTCCCCATTCATCAGAAAATAACCGTGTTCATCATGTTTCATTGTCATTTCATAACTAAAATTATCTGCCAATCATCAGAAAAAGTCATGTTCATCATGTTTTGTCTTTTTCCTTAACTAAAGTATTCATCAGTCAACTAAAAATAGTTACTTCATCATGTTTCCTTGTCATTTCTTAACTAAAATATCACTTCTCTCATCTGAAAATAGTCATGTGTAGTCTCTTTCCAACACTGTTCTTAACTAAAACATCCTTTCGCTTAGCTAAAAATTGTCAAAGGAATCTTTTCAGCACTGTTCATAACTAACTTTATCCATCGTCAAGTCAGAAAATATAGTCAAAGATATCTATCATCGTCGTTCTTAACTGACATTTATACTTTGTAGAGCACTAAAATAGTCAAATGTAACTTTTTCAGCACTTTCGTAAAAATTATATGTCGTCAAGTACGAAAAAAATAGTCAAAGGTGCTCTCCGTTACACCAAAGTTACTCTTCGATAAATCAAAGACGCTCTTCAATACATCAAGGACTTACTCAAAGACACCAAAGTTACACTCTAAGACATCCTTCGAGACATCAAAGACTTCCTTAAGACTTCAATGGGACTCTTCCATTCATCAAAGACATTCTCTAAGCCCTCAAAGTTATTCTCAGCACAATCAAAAGTTATTCCGAGACAACAAAAGTTATTCTCAGAACAATCAAAAGTTATTCCAAGACAACAAAAGTCATTCTCAGAGCTATCAAAATTATTCTCGGAGTCATCAAAAGGTATTCTCTAACTCACTTTGGTCATTAAAGTTAATTTCTATGTTATAAAAGTTTGTCTCAGAGACATCTAAAGTTAATCTTAGAGTTATCAAATGTAATCTCTAACTCTCTTTTGTTCATCAAAGTTGATCTCAGAGTTAGCAAAGGTAATCTCTAACTCACTCTCGTTCATCAAAGTTGTTTCAAAGACATCAAAGTTATTCAAAGAGCTAACAAAAGTTATTCTCAGAGTCACCTTCGTTCTTCAGAGAAACTTTCCAAAACATCTTTATTCATCAAAGTTATTCTCAGAGGCATAAAAGTCATTCTCAGAGCTATCAAACTTGTTCTCAAAGTCATCAAACTTATTCACAGAGTCATCAAAGTTAATCTAAGACATCATTTTTCATCAAAGATATTCTCTCTAAACCATCAATGTTCTTCTCTAAGACATAAAAGTTATTCTCAGAGTCACCTTCGTTCGTCAGAGAAACTTTCAAAACATCTTTGTTCATCAAACTTGTTTTCAAAGTCATCAAAAGTTAATCTAAGACATCTTCTTTCATCAGAGTTATTTTCAGAGACATCTAAAGTTATTCTCAGAGCTATCAAACTTGTTCTCAGAGTCATCAAATGTTATTCTCGAAGTCATCAAAGTTATTTTCAGAGACATCTAAAGTTAATTTCTATGTTATAAAGTTATTCTCAGAGACATCTAAAGTTAATCTTGGTCATCAAAGTTGTTCTCTAAACATCAATGTTGTTCTCCAAGACATCAAAGATGTTCTCAAAATCATAAAAGTTATTCCCAGAGCTATCAAAGTTAATCTCAGAGTTATCCAAAGATATTCTCATGTCCACAAAAGTTATTCCAAGAGACGTCAAAGTTGTTTCAAAGACATCAAAGTTAATCTCAGAGTTATCCAAAGACATTCTCAGAGACATCTAAAGTTATTCTCTAAGACATCAAAGTTGTTCTAAGAGTTATCAAAAGTTATTCTCAGTCATGATATGTTATTCTCTAACTCACTTCCATTCATCAAAGACATTCTCTAAGTCCTGAAAGTTATTCTCTAAGACAACAAAGTCTTTCTCAGAGCTACCAAAGATGTTCTCTAAATCATAAAAGTTAATCTTAACTCACCTTCGTTCATTAGAGAAACTTTCCAATCCATATTCGTTGACCGGAGTTATTCTCAGAGTCATCAAAGCGATCTCTAATTCATCTTCGTTCTCCAAAGTTGTTCTCTAAGACACCTTCATTCATCAAAGAAACTCTCCTTCTTCCATCATGTTATTCTTTAAGACATCTTCAGTCATAAAATTTTCTCTCCAAAATGTAACTAGTTTCAGCTTTTCATACCAAACCTGCATTTCTGTTAAAACATATTTTCTTAGTTGCTTTACCCTAAAACTGTTCTCTGAACTACACTGTTCAAACCTACGTAACCTATCCTCTCCACCCAATGTTACTTAGTTAACGTAACGTTCCTAAACCTAGCTTTACCTATCCTAACATACCTTACCTTACCTTCCCTATCTTACCTAACTTTACCTATCCTAACATAACTTACCTTACCTTCCCTAACTTAACCTAACTTTACCTATCCTAACTTAACTTGCCTTTCATAACCTAACTTTACCTATCCTAACATAACTTACCTTACCTTCCCTATCTTACCTAACTTTACCTATCCTAACATAACTTACCTTACCTTCCCTAACTTAACCTAACTTTACCTATCCTAACTTAACATACCTTTCATAACCTAACTTTACCTAACATAACTTACCTTACCTTCCCTAACTTAACCTAACTTTACCTATCCTAACTTAACTTGCCTTTCATAACCTAACTTTACCTATCCTAACATAACTTACCTTACCTTCCCTATCTTACCTAACTTTACCTATCCTAACATAACTTACCTTACCTTCCCTAACTTAACCTAACTTTACCTATCCTAACTTAACTTACCTTTCATAACCTAACTTTACCTAACATAACTTACCTTACCTTCCCTAACTTAACCTAACTTTACCTATCCTAACTTAACTTACCTAACTTATTCTGCTTAACATAACTTACCTTACCTTCCCTATCTTACCTAACTTTACCTATCCTATCCTAACCTAACTTGTCTTACCTAACTTAATCTTACTTTCCCAAACTGATGTATCCTAACTTATCTAGTCCAACCAGACATGATCTAACTTAAGTATTCCTTCTTGTCTTTGTGTTTCGTCAATCATTGTCTCATATTCATTTACTCATTTCATTAGTTAATTTCTCAAATGGTCACTTATGCATTTCAAGTGCTATTTGTTAGAGATTGGATATTTAAGCATTTCAAAGAATTTTTGTTATATATGGGAACTCACTCGTTTCAAGGGCTAATTTCTCAAATGGTCATTTTTGCAGATCAAGTGTTATTTGTTTAAGATTGGGTATTTAACCATCTCAAAGGATTTTTGTTATATATGGGAACTTACTCGTTTCAAGGGCTAATTTCTCAAATGGTCATTTTTGCAGATCAAGGGTTATTTGTTAAAGTTCATCAAGTTGCCCATAAGTTGTATTAGTAGGTTCTATCTTATGTTCTTATTTCCCAACCCCTTAACCTAACCTCTTGTAATCTTAGTGTATTTAGTAGGTTCTATCTTATGTTCTTATTCCCCAACCCTTTAACCTAACCTTTCAGATGTAGTTTGTTGAATATATTATCCTTTTCATAACCTTTCAGATGTAGTTTTGTTTCTCCTTTTTGTATATTTTTACCCAAACCATCTTTCCTTCTTTACTTTGATTCTCCTACTCCTTCTAACCCTCCTTTTCTATCTCTCTCCCTTATTCTTTCTCTTCCTCCCCCTCTCTCTCACTCATTTGCTCAAATGCTCTCTTCCTTCTCAAATTCAAGTCTTAATGCGCCCATTCTCACACCCTAACTCTCATTCACTTAGTTTTTCTTTTTCTCAAATTCAAGTCTTAGTAGATCTGATTCTTTACTATTGTAATTTTTATTATTACTATGATAAAGAATGAACTTATATGTGAAAACAAAGTGAAGAAGGAAAGAAGGTTTGGGTAAAAATATACAAAAAGGAGAAACAAAACTACATCTGAAAGGTTATGAAAAGGATAATATATTCAACAAACTACATCTGAAAGGTTAGGTTAAAGGGTTGGGGAATAAGAACATAAGATAGAACCTACTAAATACACTAAGATTACAAGAGGTTAGGTTAAGGGGTTGGGGAATAAGAACATAAGATAGAACCTACTAAATACACTAAGATTACAAGAGGTTAGGTTAAGGGGTTGGGGAATAAGAACATATGATAGAACCTACTAAATACACTAAGATTACAAGAGGTTAGGTTAAGGGGTTGGGAAATAAGAACATAAGATAGAACCTACTAATACAACTTATGGGCAACTTGATGAACTTTAACAAATAACCCTTGATCTGCAAAAATGACCATTTGAGAAATTAGCCCTTGAAACGAGTAAGTTCCCATATATAACAAAAATCCTTTGAGATGGTTAAATACCCAATCTTAAACAAATAACACTTGATCTGCAAAAATGACCATTTGAGAAATTAGCCCTTGAAACGAGTGAGTTCCCATATATAACAAAAATTCTTTGAAATGCTTAAATATCCAATCTCTAACAAATAGCACTTGAAATGCATAAGTGACCATTTGAGAAATTAACTAATGAAATGAGTAAATGAATATGAGACAATGATTGACGAAACACAAAGACAAGAAGGAATACTTAAGTTAGATCATGTCTGGTTGGACTAGATAAGTTAGGATACATCAGTTTGGGAAAGTAAGATTAAGTTAGGTAAGACAAGTTAGGTTAGGATAGGATAGGTAAAGTTAGGTAAGATAGGGAAGGTAAGGTAAGTTATGTTAAGCAGAATAAGTTAGGTAAGTTAAGTTAGGATAGGTAAAGTTAGGTTAAGTTAGGGAAGGTAAGGTAAGTTATGTTAGGTAAAGTTAGGTTATGAAAGGTAAGTTAAGTTAGGATAGGTAAAGTTAGGTTAAGTTAGGGAAGGTAAGGTAAGTTATGTTAGGATAGGTAAAGTTAGGTAAGATAGGGAAGGTAAGGTAAGTTATGTTAGGATAGGTAAAGTTAGGTTATGAAAGGCAAGTTAAGTTAGGATAGGTAAAGTTAGGTTAAGTTAGGGAAGGTAAGGTAAGTTATGTTAGGTAAAGTTAGGTTATGAAAGGTATGTTAAGTTAGGATAGGTAAAGTTAGGTTAAGTTAGGGAAGGTAAGGTAAGTTATGTTAGGATAGGTAAAGTTAGGTAAGATAGGGAAGGTAAGGTAAGTTATGTTAGGATAGGTAAAGTTAGGTTATGAAAGGCAAGTTAAGTTAGGATAGGTAAAGTTAGGTTAAGTTAGGGAAGGTAAGGTAAGTTATGTTAGGATAGGTAAAGTTAGGTAAGATAGGGAAGGTAAGGTAAGGTATGTTAGGATAGGTAAAGCTAGGTTTAGGAACGTTACGTTAACTAAGTAACATTGGGTGGAGAGGATAGGTTACGTAGGTTTGAACAGTGTAGTTCAGAGAACAGTTTTAGGGTAAAGCAACTAAGAAAATATGTTTTAACAGAAATGCAGGTTTGGTATGAAAAGCTGAAACTAGTTACATTTTGGAGAGAAAATTTTATGACTGAAGATGTCTTAAAGAATAACATGATGGAAGAAGGAGAGTTTCTTTGATGAATGAAGGTGTCTTAGAGAACAACTTTGGAGAACGAAGATGAATTAGAGATCGCTTTGATGACTCTGAGAATAACTCCGGTCAACGAATATGGATTGGAAAGTTTCTCTAATGAACGAAGGTGAGTTAAGATTAACTTTTATGATTTAGAGAACATCTTTGGTAGCTCTGAGAAAGACTTTGTTGTCTTAGAGAATAACTTTCAGGACTTAGAGAATGTCTTTGATGAATGGAAGTGAGTTAGAGAATAACATATCATGACTGAGAATAACTTTTGATAACTCTTAGAACAACTTTGATGTCTTAGAGAATAACTTTAGATGTCTCTGAGAATGTCTTTGGATAACTCTGAGATTAACTTTGATGTCTTTGAAACAACTTTGACGTCTCTTGGAATAACTTTTGTGGACATGAGAATATCTTTGGATAACTCTGAGATTAACTTTGATAGCTCTGGGAATAACTTTTATGATTTTGAGAACATCTTTGATGTCTTGGAGAACAACATTGATGTTTAGAGAACAACTTTGATGACCAAGATTAACTTTAGATGTCTCTGAGAATAACTTTATAACATAGAAATTAACTTTAGATGTCTCTGAAAATAACTTTGATGACTTCGAGAATAACATTTGATGACTCTGAGAACAAGTTTGATAGCTCTGAGAATAACTTTAGATGTCTCTGAAAATAACTCTGATGAAAGAAGATGTCTTAGATTAACTTTTGATGACTTTGAAAACAAGTTTGATGAACAAAGATGTTTTGAAAGTTTCTCTGACGAACGAAGGTGACTCTGAGAATAACTTTTATGTCTTAGAGAAGAACATTGATGGTTTAGAGAGAATATCTTTGATGAAAAATGATGTCTTAGATTAACTTTGATGACTCTGTGAATAAGTTTGATGACTTTGAGAACAAGTTTGATAGCTCTGAGAATGACTTATGCCTCTGAGAATAACTTTGATGAATAAAGATGTTTTGGAAAGTTTCTCTGAAGAACGAAGGTGACTCTGAGAATAACTTTTGTTAGCTCTTTGAATAACTTTGATGTCTTTGAAACAACTTTGATGAACGAGAGTGAGTTAGAGATTACCTTTGCTAACTCTGAGATCAACTTTGATGAACAAAAGAGAGTTAGAGATTACATTTGATAACTCTAAGATTAACTTTAGATGTCTCTGAGACAAACTTTTATAACATAGAAATTAACTTTAATGACCAAAGTGAGTTAGAGAATACCTTTTGATGACTCCGAGAATAATTTTGATAGCTCTGAGAATGACTTTTGTTGTCTTGGAATAACTTTTGATTGTTCTGAGAATAACTTTTGTTGTCTCGGAATAACTTTTGATTGTGCTGAGAATAACTTTGAGGGCTTAGAGAATGTCTTTGATGAATGGAAGAGTCCCATTGAAGTCTTAAGGAAGTCTTTGATGTCTCGAAGGATGTCTTAGAGTGTAACTTTGGTGTCTTTGAGTAAGTCCTTGATGTATTGAAGAGCGTCTTTGATTTCTCGAAGAGTAACTTTGGTGTAACGGAGAGCACCTTTGACTATTTTTCTTACTTAGCGACATATAATTTTTACGAAAGTGCTGAAAAAGTTACATTTGACTATTTTAGTGCTCTACAAAGTATAAATGTCAGTTAAGAACGACGATGATAGATATCTTTGACTATATTTTCTTACTTGACGATGGATAAAGTTAGTTAAGCAAAAGACAAAACATGATGAACATGGCTTTTTCTGTTGATTGATGGATAATTTTTTTAGTTATGAAATGACAATGAAACATGAAGAACACGGTTATTTCTGATGACTGGGGAATAAGTTTAGTTAAGAACAGTGCTGGAAAGATTCCTTTGACAATTTTTCTTACTTAGCGACATATAATTTTAGTTACGAAAGTGTTGAAAAAGTTTCCTTTGACAATTTTTAGCTAAGAGAAAGGTTGTTTTAGTTAAGAACAGTGTTGAACGAGGCTATTTCTGACTATTTTTAGTTGACTGGATAATAAGTTTAGTTGAGAAATGACAAGGAAACATGATGAAGTAACTATTTTTAGTTGACTGATGAATACTTTAGTTAAGGAAAAAGACAAAACATGATGAACATGGCTTTTTCTGTTGATTGTTAGATAATTTTAGTTATGAAATGACAATGAAACAAGAAGAACAAGGTTATTTCTGATGAATGGGGAATATGTTTAGTTGTGAACAGTGCTGGAAAGATTCCTTTGACAATTTTTAGTTGAGAAATGACGAAAGTGACTATGTTTTAGTTGATTGGCGAAAGATTTTTAGTTAAGAAGTTACAAGAAAGGTTTGTCTTTGTAAATTTGGAACTGAATAAAGTGTAGATTTGTTTAAGAACATGGCTGGTAGAACTATTAAGTTGACTACGAGAATTACTTTGACATAGTTTTGCAAATAAAAACTGGGTGACTAAAATTGTTGAGGAAACTGTAATGCAGTATAATATTATTTGACAAAGAAACTAGTTAGTGAATGGAAGAAACAAATTGGTTAAAAGAAACAAAGAACATAAAAAATTGAGGTTAAGTAGGGGAATGAACACAGTGAACATACGGTGAACACAGAAAACATGTAAGAAAAAGTTGATGAATACAGTGAACATGCTGGGAATATGAACTTACAGAGAACATGAAAACATGATAAGGAGAATAGGGAATACAAAGAATGAACAATGGACTTGTGAAGAACATGGAGAATATGACAAAGAATGTAGAAAACATGTAAGTGAAGGTGAAAAACGAAGTGATCTTGTGAGGAACATGAACTTGTAGAGGAACATGAATATTGACAAAGAACACAAAATATGGAAGTTAGCATGAATATTGAGTATAAAAGTTGTAAAGAGAACATGTGATGAACATGAAAACATAGAAAATATGACTAGACTTTGTAGAGAACATAATGAGACTAAGAGAAAGATTACAGAAAAAATGGAGATACTTGTGAAAATATGAACTGAATGGGACTGTGAACATTTGTAGAACATGGAGTGAACACGGATGAGAATACGAAGAACACAGTGAATATAGAGAAAATATGCAAATACAGGGGGACAAGAGCTGGAGCTCTGTAACTGACTTGATCTTATTTACTACGTCTGAAATATGACTGTTTAAAATTTCAGGGGGATTGGACTGCTAGTAGCGAAAATGTGGTCTCTGCCAAATTTGGGTCTTTAATTGGACTCTGATTAATTTCGATCATGAACTGGACTCTGAATATTTTGGCACAAAGTAGACTCTGGCGAATTTTGCTAGAAAACTGGACTCTGATGAATTTCGATCAAGAACTGGACTCTGAATATTTTCACAGATTACAGGACACTGATGAAATTTGCTCTCAAAGTAGACTCTGGCGAATTTCTGTTGATAATTGGACTCTGATGAAATATGAGCTAAGTACTGTCTCTGACTAATTTTGCTGACAAAGTGGACTCTGTTCATTTTTAGGTATAAAATGGTCTCTGATGAAATATGAGCTAAAACTGTCTCTGACTAATTTTGATCTCAAAGTAGACTCTGGCGAATTTGAGCATAAACTGGACTCTGATGAAATATGAGCTAAATACTGTCTCTGACTATTTTGCTGACAAAGTGGACTCTGTTCATTTTTAGGTATAAAATGGTCTCTGATGAAATATGAGCTAAAACTGTCTCTGACTAATTTTGATCTCAAAGTAGACTCTGGCGAATTTGAGCATAAACTGGACTCTGATGAAATATGAGCTAAATACTGTCTCTGACTAATTTGCTCACAAAGTGGACTCTGTTTATTTTTAGGTATAAAATGGTCTCTGATGAAATATGAGCTAAAACTGTCTCTGACAAATATTGCTCTCAAAGTAGACTCTGGCGAATTTTCGGTATAAACTGGACTCTGATGAAATATGAGCTTAAAACTGGGCTCTGTTCAATTTGGTCTTTACAGATGAAATAGCCGTAAATGGATATAAAACTAAATGTTATGGATAAGTTGCCTGTTTTCCTTAACAAAACATCTAAGACAATATTCTCTGAAAATGGTCCTTTTACAAATTCGGTCATAAACATATAAATAAACTTCTATGATTATTTGAAACTCTGAAAATAGTTGT
Organism: Procambarus clarkii; assembly: GCF_040958095.1. Lineage (NCBI taxonomy): Eukaryota > Metazoa > Arthropoda > Malacostraca > Decapoda > Cambaridae > Procambarus > Procambarus clarkii. Next base: position 5,215,160 of record NC_091223.1, read on the forward strand.
AAGGAAATAGGAGGAGGAGAGAGAGAGAGAGGAGGGACGGTAGAGATATTATGGAGATAAGATATGATAAGAGCCGACTGGCTGGCCGGGCGTAAAGTAAATAAAGGTGACGCGAGAGATTGCGAGGTAAGGGGGGAGGGAGGGGGGTGTGATGTACGAAACCCTGAAAACTATGACTTACACAGGTGATTTTCTAAATTTATATGAAAACTATGGCTTACACAGACGGATTTTGTAAGTTGAAAACATGTAAAACATGTCCGTAGAGTTCTCCTGGAAGCCCTAAAGAGCTACATACGTTACTTGAATTTGTCCCATAAGGCCTTAACAAACTTCTATGTCTCGGAAATTATTTTCTCATAAGAATTCCATACTTCTAAAATCTGTGACACAAAATTTACCTGAAAACCCTGGCTCACACAGACGATATTGGAACCTCAAAACCCTGGCTCACACCGACGATATTGGAATCTGAAAACCCTGGCCCGCACAGACGATATTTTCCCTTTGGAACCTGAAAACCATGGCCCGTACAGACGATATTTGACCTGAAAAAAAAAGGTACCTGTGGCATGTCAAGTCCACAGGGGTCCGCTCCCCAAAAAAAAAAGGTACCTGTGGCATGTCATCCCTACTACTGACACACACACACCTCCACACTGGTGACAAACCTCCACACTGGCGACACACACACCACCACACTGGTGACATACACACCACCACACTGGTAACACACACCACCACACTGGTAACATACAAACCACCACACTGGTGACACACACACCACCACACTGGTGACACACTTACACATCCACACTGGTGACACACCATCACACTGGCAACACACACACCACCACATTGGTGACACACACACTACAACACTGGTAACACACACACTTCCACACTAGTGACACACACCACCACACTGGAGACACACCTTCACACTGGTGACACACACACCTCCACACTCGTGACACACACACCTCCACACTGGTGACACACACTCCACCACAACGGTGACACACACACCACCACACTGTTGACACACACCACCACACTGGTGACACACACACCACCACACTGGTGACACACACCACTACACTGGTAACATACACCACCACTCTGGTGACACTCTCACCACCACACTAATGACACACACCACCACACTGGTGACACACACACCTCCACACTGGTGACACACCACCACACTGGTGACACACACACCACCACACTGGTGACACACACACCTCCACACTGGTGACACACCACCACACTGGTGACACACAAACCACCACACTAGTGACACACACACCTCCATACTGGTAATACACACACACTACCACACTGGTATCACACATACCTCCACACTGGTAACACACAAACACCACCACACTGTTGACACACCTCCACACTGGTGTCACACACACCTCCACACTGGTAACAGACAAACCTCCACACTGGTAACACAAACACTACCGCACTGGTAACACACACACTCCACCACACTGGTGACACACGCACCTCTACACTGGTGACACACACCTTCTGACTGGTAACACACACACCACCACACTGGTGACACACACACCACCACACTGGTGACACACCACCACACTGGTAACACTTAAACCACCACTCTGGTGACACTCACCACCACACTGGTGACACACACCTCCACACTGGTGACACACACCTCCACACTGGTGACACACACCACCACACTGGTGACACACCACCACACTGGTGACACAAACACCACCACACTGGTGACACACACACCACCACACTGGTGACACACACACCACCACACTGGTGACACACACACCACCACACTGGTGACACACACACCACCTCAATTGTGACACTCACACCACCACACTGGTCACACACACACCACCACACTAGTGACACACACACCTCCCCTCTGGATACACACCTCCCCACTGGTGACACACACACACCTCTACACTGGTAACTGGTGACACACACCACCACAATGGTGACACACACCTCCACACTGGTGACACACACCTTAACACTGGTGACACACACCACCAAACTGGTGACACACACACATCTACACTAGTGACACACACCACAACATTGGAGACACATCTCCCCATTGGTGACACATACACCTCCACACTGGTAACACACAAACCTCTACACTGGTAACACAAACACCACCACACTGGTGACACACACACCTCCACACTGGTGACACACACACCTCCACTCTGGTGACACACACACCTCCACACTGGTAACACACACGCACCACCACACTGGTGACTCCATTACACTGCTGACACACACACCTCTACACTGGTGACACACACACCTTCTCACTGGTAATACACACACCACCACACTGGTGATGCACACACCACCACACTGGTGACTCCACCACACTGGTGACACACACACCCCCACACTGGTGACACACACACCTTCTCATTGGTAACACACATATCACCACACTGGTGACACACACACCTCCACACTGGTGACACACACCCCTCCACACTGGTAACACACACACACCAACACACCGGTGACTCCACCACACTGGTGACACACACACCTCCACACTGGTGACACACACACCTCCACACTGGTGACACACCTCCACACTGGTAACACACACTTCTCCACACTGATGACACACACACCACCACACTGGCAACACACACACCACTACAATGGTGACACACAAACCAACACACTGGTAACACACACACCAGTACACTGGTGACACACCTCCACACTGGTGACACACACACTTCCACACTGGTGACTCACACATCTCGACACTGGTGACATATACACCTCCACACTGGTAACACACACACCTCCACACTGGTAACACATACACCACCACACTAGTGAGACACACACCACCACATTGGTAACACACACACACACCGAAACACTGGTAACACACACACCTCACACGGGTGACACACCTCCACACTGGTTACACTCACAACTCCACACTGGTGACTCACAAACCTCCACAATGGTGACACACACACCTCCGCACTGGTGACACACTCCCCACCACACTGGTAACACATACACCACCACACTGGTAAGACACACACCACTACACTGGTAACACACACCACCACACTGGTAACACACACACCACCACACTGGTGACACACACACCACCACACTGGTAACACTCAAACCACCGCTCTGATTACATACTCACCACCACACTTGTGACACACACACCTCCACACTGGTCACACACACACCTCCGCACTGGTGACACACACACACCACCACACTGGTGACACACACACCTCCACACTGGTGACACACACACCTCCACACCGGTGACACACCACAACACTGTTGACACACACACCAACACACTGGTGACACACACACCTCCACACCAGTGACACACACCACCACACTGGAGACACACCTCCACACTGGTGTCACACACACCTTCTCACTGGAAACGCACACACCACCAGACTGGTGATGCACACACCACCACACTGGTGACACACATACCACTACACTGGTGACACACACCCCTCCACACTGGTAACACACACACACACCACCACACTGGTGACTCCACCACACTGGTGACACACACACCTTCTCACTGGCAACACACACACCATCACACTGAAAACACACACACCACTACACTGGTGACACACCTCCACACTGGTGACACACACACCTCCACACTGGTGACTCACACACCTCCACTGGTGATACATACACCTCCATACTGGTAACACACACACCACCACACTGGTGACAAACCTCCACACTGGTGACACACACACCACCACACTGGTGACACACACACACCTCCACACTGGTGACAAACCTCCACACTGGCGACACACACACCACCACACTGGTGACATACACACCACCACACTGGTAACACACACCACCACACTTGTAACATACAAACCACCACACTGGTGACACACACACCACCACACTGGTGACACACTTACACATCCACACTGGTGACACACCATCACACTGGCAACACACACACCACCACATTGGTGACACACACACTACAACACTGGTAACACACACACTTCCACACTAGTGACACACACCACCACACTGGAGATACACCTTCACACTGGTGACACACACACCTCCACACTCGTGACACACACACCTCCACACTGGTGACACACACTCCACCACAACGGTGACACACACACCACCACACTGTTGACACACACCACCACACTGGTGACACACACACCACCACACTGGTGACACACACCACTACACTGGTAACATACACCACCACTCTGGTGACACTCTCACCACCACACTAATGACACACACCACCACACTGGTGACACACACACCTCCACACTGGTGACACACCACCACACTGGTGACACACACACCACCACACTGGTGACACACACACCTCCACACTGGTGACACACCACCACACTGGTGACACACCACCACACTGGTGACACACAAACCACCACACTAGTGACACACACACCTCCATACTGGTAATACACACACACTACCACACTGGTATCACACATACCTCCACACTGGCAACACACAAACACCACCACACTGTTGACACACCTCCACACTGGTGTCACACACACCTCCACACTGGTAACAGACAAACCTCCACACTGGTAACACAAACACTACCGCACTGGTAACACACACACTCCACCACACTGGTGACACACGCACCTCTACACTGGTGACACACACCTTCTGACTGGTAACACACACACCACCACACTGGTGACACACCACCACACTGGTAACACTTAAACCACCACTCTGGTGACACTCACCACCACACTGGTGACACACACCTCCACACTGGTGACACACACCACCACACTGGTGACACACACCTCCACACTGGTGACACACACCACCACACTGGTGACACACCACCACACTGGTGACATACACCACCACACTGGTGACACACACCTCCACACTGGTGACACACACACCTCCACACTGGTGACACACCTCCACACTGGTGACACACACCTCCACACTGGTGACACACACACCTCCACACTGGTGACACACACCACCACACTGGTGACACACACACCACACTAGTAACACAAACACCACCACACTGGTGACACACCTCCACACTGGTAACACAAACACCACCACACTGGTGACACACACCTCCACACTGGTGACACACACACCTCCACACTGGTGACACACCACCACACTGTTGACACACACACCACAACACTGGTGACACACACACCTCCACACTAGTGACACACACCACAACACTGGAGACACACCTCCACACAGGTAACACAAACACCACCACACTGGTGACACACACACTTCCACACGGGTGACACACACACTTCCACACTGGTGACACACACACACCTCCACACTGGTGACACACACACCTCCAAACTGGTAACACACACACACCACCACACTGGTGACTCCACCACACTGGTGACACACACACTTCCACACTGGTGACACACACACACCTCCACACTGGTGACACACACACCTCCAAACTGGTAACACACACACACCACCACACTGGTGACTCCACCACACTGGTGACACACACACCTCTACACTGGTGACACACACACCTCACTGGTAACACACACACCACCACCCACCCTGCCCCCACTCAAATGTTCAGGCAAATCTTCCTCCCCCCACACGCAATCCCCACCCTTCTACCCCTCCCCTCCTCCCGCCAAGTCCTCCCTCCCCCCTTTTCCTTCCTGTCCTCCCTCCCCTCTCACCCTATACTCTCCCTGTCCCTCCCCCTTCACAGGATCCCCCGCCCCTCATCCCAGTATACTCTGAGACCCTGTTATCCACCTCACAGGACCTAACACCAATGGAACAGCCTCCCCCACCAGCAGAACACTCACCAAGGAAGCGATTTGAGAAGGGACAAAAGAAAGTGAGTCTCAAGGCAATATACACTAACATAGATGGTATTACAAATAAAGCAAATGAGCTTGGAGAACGGGTACTAGTGGAAAACCCAGACATAATAGCCCTCACAGAAACAAAGCTAACAAAAACGATAACAAACTCAGTGTTACCACAGGACTATTATGTTATGAGGAAAGAGAGGGAAGGAAGAGGTAGTGGTGGCGTAGCTCTGCTGGTAAGAAAAGGCTAGGATTTTGAGGAGATGTATATTTAGGGCTGTGAAGGTTTCAGTGACTACATAGCAGGTACCATAACAAATGGAGGGAAAAAAATTATTGTAGTAATCATATATTATCCACCACCAAATGACAGAAGACCCAGACCGGAATATGACTGAAATAACATGGCCACCATTAACATAATAGAAAGAGCAGCTTCTGTTGCTAGCAGGAATGGATCTGGACTTATGGGAGACTTCAACCATGGGAAGATAGATTGGGAGAACAGAGACCCGCATGGAGAACCAGAAACATGGAGAGCTAAGCTGCTGGACGTGGCAACAAGAAACTTTCTAAGGCAGCACATCAAGGAACCAACAAGAATGAGAGGAGAAGATGAACCAGCAATGCTTGATTTGATATTTACCCTAATTGAGTGGAATATAAGGGAAGTTAAGATGGAAGCGCCCTTGGGAATGAGTGACCACAGTGTATTGAACTTTGAGTACCAGGTAGAGCTAGGACTTATCTCACCCAAAAAAGAACTAGGAATCAAAAGGCTGGCATACCGAAAGGGGAATTATGAACAGATGAGAAGTTTCCTAAGTGAAATACCTTGGGACACAGACCTCAGAGATAAGTCTGTACAGGGAATGATGGACTATGTTACCCAAAAGTGTCAGGAGGCAGTAAACAGGTTCATCCCGGCCCAAAGGGAAAAATCCGAGAAGCAACAGAAGAATCCATGGTATAATAGGGCATGTATGCAAGCGAAGAAACTGAACAAAAGGGAGTGGAGGAACTTCCGGAATAACAGAACACCAGAAAGCAGAGAGAGATACCAGAGAACCAGGAATGAGTACGTCAGGGTGAGAAGAGAAGCAGAGAAAAGTTTTGAAAATGATATAGCAAACAAAGCCAAGACCGAACCACAGCCACTCCACAGTCACGTCAGAAGGAAACCAACAGTGAAAGAACAGGTAGTGAAACTTCGAACAGGCGATGACAGGTATACAGAGAATGACAAAGAGGTGTGTGAAGAACTCAACAAGAGGTTCCAGGAGGTCTTCACAATAGAACAAGGTGAGGTCACTGTGCTAGGAGAAAGGGAGGTAAACCAGGTGGCCTTAGAAGAGTTCGAAATTACGAGAGAGGAGGTCAAGAGACACCTGCTGGATCTGGATGTTAGAAAGGCGGTTGGTCCAGACGGGATCTCACCATGGATACTGAAAGAGTGTGCAGAGGCACTTTGCTTGCCACTCTCCATAGTGTATAGTAAGTCACTGGAGACGGGAGACCTACCAGAAATGTGGAAGACGGCGAATGTGGTCCCAATATACAAAAAGGGCGACAGGCAGGAGGCACTTAACTACAGGCCAGTGTCCTTGACTTGTATACCATGCAAGGTGATGGAGAAGATCGTGAGAAAAAACCTGGTAACACATCTGGAGAGAAGGGACTTCGTGACAAATCGCCAACATGGGTTCAGGGAGGGTAAATCTTGCCTTACAGGCTTGATAGAATTCTACGATCAGGTGACAAAGATTAAGCAAGAAAGAGAGGGCTGGGCGGACTGCATTTTCTTGGATTGTCGGAAAGCCTTTGACACAGTACTGCATAAGAGGCTGGTACATAAGCTGGAGAGACAGGCAGGTGTAGCTGGTAAGGTGCTCCAGTGGTTAAGGGAGTACCTATGCAATAGGAAGCAGAGAGTTACGGTGAGGGGTGAGACCTCCGATTGGCGTGAAGTCACCAGTGAAGTCCCACAGGGCTCTGTACTCGGTCCTATCTTGTTTCTGATATATGTAAATGATCTCCCGGAGGGTATCGATTCATTTCTCTCAATGTTTGGGGACGATGCCAAAATTATGAGAGGGATTAAAACAGAAGAGTACTGTTTGAGGCTTCAAGAACACCTAGACAAGCTGAAGGAATGGTCGAACAAATGTATGTTAGAGTTTAAACCAACCAAATGTAATGTAATGAAGATAGGTGTAAGAAGCAGGAGGCCAGATACAAGGTATCATCTGGGAGAGGAAATTCTTCAGGAGTCAGAGAAAGAAAAAGACTTGGGGCTTGATATCACGCCAGACCTGTCTCCTGCAGCACATATCAAGAGGATAACATCAGCGGCATATGCCAGGCTGGCCAACATACGAACGGCATTTAGAAATTTGTGTAAAGAATCATTCAGAACTTTGTATACCACATATGTCAGGCCAATCCTGGAGTATGCAGCTCCAGCATGGAGTCCATATATAGTCAAGGTTAAGACTAAACTGGAAAAGGTTTAAAGGTTTGCCACCAGACTAGTACCCGAGCTGAGAGGTATGAGCTACGAGGAGAGACTACAGGAAATAAACCTCACTTCGCTGGAAGACAGAAGAGTTAGGGGGGACATGATCACCACATTCAAGATTCTCAAGGTAATTGATAGGGTAGATAAAGACAGGCTATTTAACACAAGGGGCACACGCACAAGGGGACACAGGTGGAAACTGAGTGCGCAAATGAGCCACAGAGATATTAGAAAGAACTTTTTTAGTGTCAGAGTGGTTGACAAATGGAATGCATTAGGAAGAGATGTGGTGGAGGCTGACTCCATACACAGTTTCAAGTGTAGATATGATAGAGCCCAATAGGCTCAGGAATCTGTACACCTGTTGATAGAAGGTTGAGAGGCGGGACCAAAGAGCCAGAGCTCAACCCCAGCAAACACAACTAGGTGAGTACAACTAGGTGAGTACTGGTGATGCACACACCACCATACTGGTGACACACACACCACCACACTGGTGACACACACACATCTCCACACTGGTGACTCACACACCTCCACACTTGTGACACACACCGCCACACTGGTGACACATACACCTCCACACTGGTGACACATACACCTCCACACTGGTAACACACACAACACCACACTGGTGACAAACCTCCACACTGGTGACACACCTCCACACTGGTGACACACACACCTCCACACTGGTGACACACCTCCACACTGGTGACACACTCACCACCACACTAGTAACACATACCACCACACTGGTGAGACACACACCACCACACTGGTGACACACACACCACCACACTGGTGAGACACACACCACCACACTGGTGACACACACACCTCCACACTGGTGACACACACACCTCCACACTGGTAACACACCTTCACACTGGTGACACACACACCTCCACACTGGTAACACACCTCCACACTGGTGACACACACACACCACCACACTGGTGACACACACACACCACCACACTGGTGACACACACACACCTCCACACTGGTGACACACACACCTCCACACTGGTAACACACACCACCACACTGGTGACACACACACCTCCACACTGGTGACACACACACCTCCATACTGGTGACACACACCTCCACACTGGTGACACACCTCCACACTGGTGACACACACACCTCCACACTGGTGACACACACACCTCCACACTGGTGACACACCACCACACTAGAGACACACACCACAACACTGGTGACACACACACACCTCCACACTGGTGACACACACACCTCCACACTGGTGACACATACACCTCAACCCTGGTGACACACACTCCTCCACACTGGTGACACACACACATCTCCACATTGGTGACACACACACCTCCACACTGGTAACACACACACCTCCACACTGGTGACACACACACCTCCACACTTGTAACACACTCATCCCGACACTGGTAACACACACACCTCCACACTAGTAACACACACACACCTCCACACTGGTAACACACACACCTCCACATTGGTGACACACCTCCTTACTGGTAACACACACACCTCCACACTGGTGACACACACACCACTACACGGGTTACACACACACCTTCACACTGGTGACACACCTCCACACTAGTGACACACACACCTCCACACTGCTAACACACACACCACCACACTGGTGACACACACACACACCTCCACACTGGTGACACACACACACACCTCCACACTGGTGACACACCTCCACACTGGTGACACACCTCCACACTGGTGATACACCTCCACACTGGTGATACACACACCTCCACACTGGTGATACACCTCCACACTGGTGACACACACACACACCACACTGGTGACACACACACCACCACGCTGGTGACACACCTCCACACTCGTGACACACACACCTCCACACTGGTGACACACACACCTCCACACTGGTAACACACACACCTCCACACTGGTGACACACCTCCACACTGGTGACACACCTCCACACTGGTAACACACACACCTCCACACCGGTGACACACACACCACCACACTGGTGATACACCTCCACACTGGTGACACACACACACCACACTGGTGACACACACACCACCACACTGGTGACACACCTCCACACTCGTGACACACACACCTCCCCACTGGTCACACACACGCCACCACACTGGTGACACACCTCCACACTCGTGACACACACACCTCCGCACTGGTGACACACACACCACCACACTGGTGACACACCTCCACACTGGTGACACACCTCCACACTCGTGACACACACACCTCCCCACTGGTCACACACACGCCACCACACTGGTGATACACCTCTACACTGGGAACACACACATCTTCACACTGGTGGACGGTTGTAGACGGTTGGAACAAGTTAGGTGAGAAGATGGTGGAGGCCAAGACTGTCAGTAGTTTCAAAGTGTTATATGACAAAGAGTACTGGGAAGATGGGACACCACGAGCGTAGCTCTCATCCTGTAACTACACTTAGGTAATTATACTTAGGTAATTACTGGTGACACACACACCTCCACACTGGTGACACACTCACCACAAGCTGTATAAATAAGTAAAGTAGATTATTTAACCTTTTTTACAGCATCTGCTCGATACATTTCCAATATTTTGCAAAAATTTAATTTGGCTTCAGGTGAAGGAGTTGCGCTCTGGCTGCCGGGAGGTGAGGATGTGTCGCCTGACCTCTCCGGCAGTTTGGGGTGTTTGCCGTTTTCGTCGGCAGGGGGTGTGGGGGTCTCTACCCTCCCTGCTGTTCCTGATAGTGTGGATGTGGCACTTCTGTGATGGGCGGCCATCTTCCCCCTGTTGTGCGGGTTTACTCCGTGGGTTTGGAGTTTACTGGCCGTGCAGGATACCCTTTCGTGGAGTTGGTCATGTGTGACCTGCTCCATATCTCGGTCGTGGACGTCTTCGGTGTGGAGCTGGTGACTGCTCGCCATGTGGTCATCAAGTTTGTGGGTGAGGCGACATACCGTGACTTTCTCCAATGGTACGAGGGGCGTACCTTGCAGCTGCAGGATGGCAACGGGTCGGTGGCCATTTCAGATCAAAGCGGTGCTGTGACGTAAGTGAGTGTCCATGGAGCCCCCATGGAGTTTCCTGAGACCCTCCTCCGGCATTTCTTCCAGAGGTTTGGCACCGTCGTCAGTGTGCGAATGCACTCGCTGTCTTCTGGGAAATATACGGGTGTGAAGACTAACATTCGTACCCTCGGGATGCGCCTAAGGTCGGACATTCCTTCCTCTGTCCGGCTCTTAGAGTACTACGTGCGGGTGTATTATGCCCGGCAACCCCGTATTTGTTTCCGGTGTGGCATGTTGGGGCATCAGGCTGCCGGGTGCACTGCGGATTCGGTTGCTTCCGTCAACTTATTCCATGAAGAGGATTTCCCGCCGCTCCCTCTGAAGGCGGACTCCAGGGATGAGGGAGTGGCCATCCGGTTTGCTGATGCGGCTCCTCCTGCATCGCCCGACGTTCCTCCGGTTGTTGCAGTCCCTCCTCCGGGTTTTGCAGTGCCGTCGGTTGATCTACCAGCTCCTGTCAATGTCCCCGCTGCTCCCATGGGCCTTTCTGGTGCTCACTGTGAGGCGTCGCCGTCTTCTTCCTCGTCTTCGGCTGCTATGCCTGGCCCTGTGTCCTCGCCTCTGGTCCCAGTTGAGCTGGGTGCTGGGGTAGCTGCGGAGCCTCCTGCTGTGTGTGGCCCGGTTTCCCCTCTGGTAGAGGCTGCTGCCGTGCTGCTTCGGGCGTCGGTTCGTCCGGTTAGTGGTACACGTGTTTCTGGGTCCGCTTCCAGCTCTGACGATCTCCGGCTAGAGTCCGAACGTGTCCGGCGTTTGTCATCTGCCTGGCCCGATGTTGGGGAATTCAGTGACTGTGGGTCTGCGGGTGTTGACGGTGTGGATATGGATGCGTCGATTGCTCCGCGGTTAGTGATTTTGGAGGTCCATGTGCCTGCTGGTGATCGTGCCCAAGTCTCGGGTGTGCCTTCTGTTCCTTCTCCACCAGGGGACTCTCCGCAGTGCAGGGTGGTGGCTTCCGCTGCCAGGGATGGTGTGGATGCTGGTGCTGGGCGTGGCCTGGTAGTGACCTTTGGTAGGATGCGCGCCGCCCGGGTTCCCGGCAGTCGTCTGGTGGTGTGCCCATTGACGCTGGTGCCCCTGTGGTGGTGCCCTCTGTCCGGATACCTCCTGTGAGGTTGTGTGTTGGGGGCCTGGAGGACGTGTTGCTGGCGTCTGTGATGCCGCCGAGTCACTGGTTGGAGATTGCTGCGTTACCGTTATACGAGGAGCCGGGGGACTTTCATGGTGGGGGGATTCCATTGGTATGGGGGAGAGTGGCGTTCACTCGCCTCAGAAGTGATACCATCTGGGTCCCCTGTTTGTGGGTGTTTGTTGCCAGGGTTCCAGATGAAATGGCGTCCCCGGTGGATGTACAAGACCCTTGGGGGTGGTTGCGCTGGGAGGCGTTCAATGTCGGGTTCCCACGGGTCATGTTTCCGGGCAAGTATGTCAGCTGATTTCCTGTTTCAGTGATTACTGTAATACTGTGTGCCCTTTTTGTTGTTTGTTTGCCCTCTTGTAGTCTGTGCCTATGCCTCTCCCTTTGTTTGTGGCGAGGCAGGTGGTTTGGTGTGAGTTTTCTTATTCATGTATTTATTTTTGTGTTGTTACTTTGCCCTGTGTGTTCTATTCATGCTTTACTTGTTGTAATTTTTTTTTTGTTATGGCTTGTTGTATGTTGAGATTTTCTTGTTATATTTCATGTTGTACCTACTGATGTGCTTTGTTGTTGGTCCTTCAGACCTGCGCTTCTGTTTGTTTTGTTTTATGTGTTACTATGTTTTCTTGTTTTGCTTGCATTGCTTGCTTGTTTGATTTTGTTTTATGTTTTGTGTCTTGATGTGCTTTTCTCATACATACAGTGTTCCATTTCTCCAGTTTTGCTAATTGCTGTACTGTGCTGTTGGTCCTTCTGGCCGGTGTTTTTTTGTTTTGTTTTGTTATGTTTAAAATGTTGTTTTATTGTATTTATTGTATTTAACTTGCATGCTTGCATGTAAACATAAAAAAAAAAAAATTGGCTTCAGGTTCAGTTGGAAATGAAAAGTTCATATACTTAAGGTAAACTTGTAAAGAGAAATAGACGAATGTTGCTCAGATTTAACAAACTGGAAAATGAGGCTCTGTCTGACTCATGTGTATAAATATAGTGTAAGTTGTTGTCCTAATCAACAAGGCTTACAGCTGCATGTTTTGATCAATATTACTGGTCGTTTACCATGAAAAGTCTCACTATTGTTAGAGGGACTGTTTCTCTTCCATCATTTTATCATAACATTCTATACGTAACATAATAATATTGGAATCATAATGAACAAATTTTGTTCTTCAATTATTTACATTTGGTTAAATATTTAAAATTATGTTTTATTAGTGGTTGTTGCTTTATCTATAACATATTATTATGAGACTTAGCAACACTCTTAAGATTCATCGATATTGATTTTGTTTATTGTATGAATCAAATATTCAATCAAAATTAATATCTACGTAAGGGAGATATTTAGAGTAACAATGCAATTGTTAATGTTTCTACTGAGGACAAAGAAGATGGGACCTCACCTGCCTTGTACCAAGTCCAGCAGCCAATGAATGCGAACTTGGCGAACTGCCTGATGAGGTAGAGAACCAATGAGAGCCAAGTTGAGTGTGTGGTCGAGACTGAGCAAGAAGGGCCGCGGGCTGGTGTGTGGCGACGGCGGACTGTGGAGGTGAAACAACCACTCTGTAAGTAACCAGCTCGAGTGCATGTTGCACACCTCGTCACTCGGGATTGAATATTCCAGATTAAAACTAAAGTGAGCCAATATTGTCCTGCTAGATTGCTAAGTAGAGATGTGCATCACAGTCTTCCTTAGTGTAGTGTTGATTAGTGCTGCTAATGTTTGACTTATCCTGGACGCCAGCTTCAACATGTAAGACAAGGAAGACAGTGTCGGACAAAGACCGTCCAAATTTTTTTGTTTAATTATCAGGGGAAAGTGCCAAGCCATTACGACTATATAGCACTGGGAAGGGATCAGGGATGTGAAAAATTTTTACCCACAATATCTATATTATTATCTAAGAAATGTATTATTATTATATCATATCTAAATCATAAAAAGTCATATCAAATTCATATCAGAATCACTACAGATTCAATATACATCTGGCCTTTGGTTGCCTACGTAACATTGTGCAGGATTTATCGAGGATCCAGAAGCTTCTAGAAGGATTTCTTAATGAAAAAAAACTATTGGAACAATTAAATCGGATTCCGGTAGGGATTCAATCAAATCCTTAATAAGAATCAATAGTGCTAGATAGTTTTACTTATAATCTTTAAATCCTATATATAATTATATTATAATCACATCTTATCTCAATCATATGTATAGAGAGTAAAAATAATCAATCAATATTCATTGAAAGCTACCCCTCTAAAGGGAGAGGGAGGAGCCATCTCGGGAATGAGGTGCCCACCACGCCCCGAGACAGAACGCGTGTGTTTACAAAACAGTGAAACGTGTGACGGTGCCTTGCAAACAATTATTCAGCTTAGGATACCTTAACCAACTATCTTTATCACCAGTGATTACTCTCTAGAACTGGGGGAGTACCTGGACAATATATATACAAGGAATATTATTTGAACATATCTAAATAAGTGTCGAGTGGAGTACAGGGTGGAGGTAGTGTTTCTCACCAACCAGGTAGTGTCTCTCACCAACCAGGTAGTCTCTCTCACCAACCTGGTAGTGTCTCTCACCAACATGGAAGTGTCTCTCACCAACCAGGTACTGTCTCTCACCAACCAGGTAGTGTCTCTCAGCAACAAAGTAGTGTCTCTCACCAACCTGGTAGTGTCTCTCACCAACCAGGTAGTGTCTCTCAGCAACCTGGTACTATCCCTCACCAACCAGGTACTGTCTCTCACCAACCAGGTATTGTCTCTCACCAACCAGGTACTTTCTCTCACCAACCTGGTAGTGTCTCTCACCATCCTAGTAGTGTCTCTCACCAACCAGGTAGTGTCTCCCACCAACCAGGTAGTGTTTCTCACCAACAAGGTAGTGCCACTCACCAACCAGGTAGTGTCTCTCACCAACCTGGTAGTGTCTCTCACCAACCTGCTAGTGTCTCTCACCAACCTAGTAGTGTCTCTCACCAACCAGGTAGTGTCTCTCACCTACCTGGTAATGTCTCTTGCCAACCAGGTACTGTCTCTTACCAACCTGGTAGTGTCTTTCACCAACTAGGTAGTGTCTCTCACCAACCTGGAAGTGTCTCTCACGAACCAGGTAGTGTCTCTCACCAACCAGGTAGTGTCTCTCACAAACCTGGTAGTGTCACCAACCAGGTAGTGTCTCTCAACAACCAGGTAGTGTGTCTCACCAACCTGGTATTGTCTCTCACCAACCAGGTAGTGTCTCTCACCAACCTGGTAGTGTCTCTCACCAACCAGGTAGTGTCTCTCACCAACCAGGTAGTGTCTCTCACCAACCTGGAAGTGTCTCTCACCAACCTGGTAGTGTCTCGCACCAACTAGGTAGTGTCTCGCACCAACCTGGTAGTGTCTCGCACCAACCTGGTAGTGTCTTTCACCAACCAGGTAGTTTCTCTCACCACAAACAGGGGAGCCGGCCGGCCGAGCGGACAGCACGCTGGACTTGTGATCCTGTGGTCCTGGGTTCGATCCCAGGCGCCGGCGAGAAACAATGGGCAGAGTTTCTTTCACCCTATGCCCCTGTTACCTAGCAGTAAAATAGGAACCTGGGTGTTAGTCAGCTGTCACGGGCTGCTTCCTGGGGGTGGAGGCCTGGTCGAGGACCGGGCCGCGGGGACACTAAAGCCCCGAAATCATCTCAAGATAACCTCAAGATAACCTGGTAGTGTCTCTCACCAACCTGGTAGTGTCTCTCACCAACCTGGTAGTGTCTCTCACCAACCTGATAGTGTCTCTCACCAACCTTGTAGTGTGTCTCACCAACCTGGTAGTGTTTGTCACCAACAAGGTAGTGTCTCTCAACAACCTGGTAGTGTCTCTCACCAACCTGGTAGTGTCTCTCACCAACTAGGTAGTGCCTCTTACCAACCTGGTAGTGTCTCTGACCAACCAGGTACTTTCTCTCACCAACCTGGTAGTGCCTCGCACCAACCAGGTAGTGTCTCTCACCAACCTGGAAGTGTCTCTCACCAACCAGGTAGTGTCTCTCACCAACCTGGTAGTGTCTCTCACCAACCAGGTACTTTCTCTCACCAAACAGGTAATGTCTCTCACCAACCAGGTAGTGTCTCTCACCAACCTGGTAGTGTCTCTAACCAACCTGGTAGTGCCTCTCGCCAACCTGGTAGTGTCTCTCACCAACCTGGTAGTGTCTCTCAACAACCAGGTTGTCTCTCTCACCAACCAGGTAGTGTCTCTCACCAAATTGGTAGTGTCTCTCACCAACCAGTTAGTGTCTTTCAAGAACCAGGTAGTGTCTCTCACCGATCCAGGTAGTGTCTCTCACCAACAAGGTAGTGTCTCTCACCAACCTGGTAGTGTCTCACACCATCCAAGTAGTGTCTCTGGCCAACCTGGTAGTGTCTCTCATCAACCAGGTAGTGTCTCTCACCAACCAGGTAGTGTCTCGCACCAACCTGGAAGTGTCACTCACCATCCAGGTAGTGTCTCTTCCCAACCTGGTAGTGTCTCTCACCAACCAGGTAGTGTCTCTCACCAACCAGGTAGTGTCTCTCACCAACCTGGAAGTGTCTCTCACCAACCTGGTAGTGTCTCGCACCAAATAGGTAGTGTCTCTCACCAACCTGGTAGTGTCTCTCACCAACCAGGTAGTGTCTCTCACCAACCTGGTATTGTCTCTCACCAACCAGGTACTTTCTCTCACCAACCAGGTAGTGTCTCTCACCAACCTGGAAGTGTCTCTCACTAACCTGGTAGTGTCTCTCACCAACCTGGAAGTGTCTCTCACCAACCTGGTAGTGTCTCTCACCAACCTGATAGTGTCTCTCACCAACCTGGTAGTGTCTCTCACCAACCTGGTAGTGTTTGTCACCAACAAGGTAGTGTCTCTCACCAACCTGGTAGTGTCTCTCACCAACCTGGTAGTGTCTCTCACCAACCTAGTAGTGTCTCTCACCAACTAGGTAGTGCCTCTTACCAACCTGGTAGTGTCTCTCACTAACCAGGTACTTTCTCTCACCAACCTGGTAGTGCCTCGCACCAAACAGGTAGTGTCTCTCACCAACCTGGTAGTGTCTCTCACCAACCAGGTAGTGTCTCTCACCAACCTGGAAGTGTCTCTCATCAACTAGGTACTTTCTCTCACCAACCAGGTAGTTTCTCTCACCAACCAGGTAGTGTCACTCACCAACCTGGTAGTGTCTCTCACCAACAAGGTAGTGTCTCTCGCCAACCTGGTAGTGTCTCTCACCAACCTGGTAGTGTCTCTCAACAACCAGGTTGTGTCTCTCTCATACCAGGAAGTGTCTCTCACCAAATTGGTAGTGTCTCTCACCAACCAGGTAGTGTCTTTCAACAACCAGGTAGTGTCTCTCACCGATCCAGGTAGTGTCTCTCACCAACTAGGTAGTGTCTCTCACCAACCTGGTAGTGTCTCTCACCATCCACGTAGTGTCTCTTGCCATCCTGGTAGTGTCTCTCACCAACCAGGTAGTGTCTCTCACCAACCAGGTAGTGTCTCTCACCAACCTTACAGTGTCTCTCACCAACCTGGTAGTGTCTTTCACCAACCAGGTAGTGTCTCTTACCAACCTGGTAGTGTCTCTCACCAACCAGGTACTTTCTCTCACCAACCTGGTAGTGCCTCGCACCAAATAGGTAGTGTCTCTCACCAACCTGGTAGTGTCTCTCACCAACCAGGTAGTGTCTCTCACCAACCTGGTAGTGACTCTCACCAACCAGGTACTTTCTCTCACCAACCAGGTAGTGTCTCTCACCAACCTGGTAGTGTCTTTCACCAACCAGGTAATGTCTCTCACCAACCTGGTAGTGTCTCTCACCAACCAGGTAGTGTCTCTCCCCAACCAGGTAGTGTCTCTCACCAACCTGATTGTGCCTCTCACCAACCAGGTAGTGTCTCTTACTAATCTGGTAGTGTCTCTCACCCACCTGGTAGTGTCTCTAAACAACCAGGTAGTCTCTCTCACCAACCTGGTAGTGTCTCTCACCAACCAGATATTGTCTCTCACCAACCAGGTAGTGTCTCTCACCAACCAGGTAGTGTCTCTCATCAACCTGGTAGTGTCTCTCACCAACCTGGTTGTGTCTCTCACTACCAAGGTAGTGTCTCTCACCAACCAGGTAGTGTCTCTCGCCAACCTGGTAGTGTCTCTCACCAACCTGGTAGTGTCTCTCAACAACCAGGTTGTGTCTCTCACCAACCAGGTAGTGTCTCTCACCAAATTGGTAGTGTCTCTCACCAACCAGGTAGTGGCTTTCAACAACCAGGTAGTGTCTCTCACCGATCCAGGTAGTGTCTCTCACCAACTAGGTAGTGTCTCTCACCAACCTGGTAGTGTCTCTCACCATCCATGTAGTGTCTCTTGCCAACCTGGTAGTGTCTCTCACCAACCAGGTAGTGTCTCTCATCAACCTGGTAGTGTCTCTCACCAACCTGGTTGTGTCTCTCACTACCAAGGTAGTGTCTCTCACCAACCAGGTAGTGTCTCTCGCCAACCTGGTAGTGTCTCTCACCAACCTGGTAGTGTCTCTCAACAACCAGGTTGTGTCTCTCACCAACCAGGTAGTGTCTCTCACCAAATTGGTAGTGTCTCTCACCAACCAGGTAGTGTCTTTCAACAACCAGGTAGTGTCTCTCACCGATCCAGGTAGTGTCTCTCACCAACTAGGTAGTGTCTCTCACCAACCTGGTAGTGTCTCTCACCATCCATGTAGTGTCTCTTGCCAACCTGGTAGTGTCACTCACCAACCTGGTAGTGTCTTTAACCAACCAGGTAGTGTCTCTTACCAACCTGGTAGTGTCTCTCACCAACCAGGTACTTTCTCTCACCAACCTGGTAGTGCCTCGCACCAAATAGGTAGTGTCTCTCACCAACCTGGCAGTGTGTCTCACCAACCACGTAGTTTCTCTCACCAACCTGGTAGTGTCTCTTACCAACCAGGTACTTTCTCTCACCAACCAGGAAGTGTCTCTCACCAACCTGGTAGTGTCTCTCACCAACCTGGTAGTGTCTCTCACCAACCAGGTAATGTCTCTCACCAACCTGGTAGTGTCTCTCACCAACCAGGCAGTGTCTCTCACCAACCAGGTAGTGTCTCTCACCAACCTGATAGTGCCTCTCACCAACCAGGTAGTGTCTCTTACTAATCTGGTAGTGTCTCTCACCAACCTGGTAGTGTCTCTCAACAACCAGGTAGTGTCTCTCACCCACCTGGTAGTGTCTCTAAACAACCAGGTAGTCTCTCTCACTAACCTGGTAGTGTCTCTCACCAACCAGATTGTGTCTCTCACCAACCAGGTAGTGTCTCTCACCAACCAGGTAGTGTCTCTCACCAACCTGGTAGTGTCTCTCACCAACCTAGTAGTGTCTGTCACTACCAAGGTAGTGTCTCTCACCAACCAGGTAGTGTCTCTCACCGATCCAGGTAGTGTCTCTCACCAACGTGGTAGTATCTCTCACCAACCAGGTAGTATCTCTCACCAACCTGGTAGTGTCTCTCACCAACCAGGTATTGTCTCTCCATAAACAGGTAGTGTCTCTCACCAACCAGGTAGTGTCTCTCACCAACCAGGTACTTTCTCTCACCAACCAGGTAGTGTCTCTCACCATCCTGGTAGTGTCTCTCACCATCCTGGTAGTGTCTCTCACCAACCAGGTAGTGTCTCTCACCAACCTGGTAGTGTCTCTCACCAACAAGGTAGTGCCTCTCGCCAACCTGATAGTGTCTCTCACCAACCTGGTAGTGTCTCTCAACAACCAGGTTGTGTCTCTCACCAACCAGGTAGTGTCTCTCACCAAATTGGTAGTGTCTCTCACCAACCAGTTAGTGTCTTTCAAGAACCAGGTAGTGTCTCTCACCGATCCAGGTAGTGTCTCTCACCAACAAGGTAGTGTCTCTCACCAACCTGGTAGTGTCTCACACCATCCAAGTAGTGTCTCTGGCCAACCTGGTAGTGTCTCTCACCAACCAGGTAGTGTCTCTCACCAACCAGGTAGTGTCTCGCACCAACCTGGAAGTGTCACTCACCATCCAGGTAGTGTCTCTTGCCAACCTGGTAGTGTCTCTCACCAACCAGGTAGTGTCTCTCACCAACCAGGTAGTGTCTCTCACCAACCTGGAAGTGTCTCTCACCAACCTGGTAGTGTCTCGCACCAAATAGGTAGTGTCTCTCACCAACCTGGTAGTGTCTCTCACCAACAAGGTAGTGTCTCTCACCAACCTGGTATTGTCTCTCACCAACCAGGTACTTTCTCTCACCAACCAGGTAGTATCTCTCAGCAACCTGGAAGTGTCTCTCACTAACCTGGTAGTGTCTCTCACCAACCAGGTAGTGTCTCTCACCAACCTGGAAGTGTCTATCACCAACCTGGTAGTGTCTCTCACCAACCTGATAGTGTCTCTCACCAACCTGGTAGTGTCTCTCACCAACCTGGTAGTTTTGTCACCAACAAGGTAGTGTCTCTCACCAACCTGGTAGTGTCTCTCACCAACCTGGTAGTGTCTCTCACCAACTAGGTAGTGCCTCTTACCAACCTGGTAGTGTCTCTCACTAACCAGGTACTTTCTCTCACCAACCTGGTAGTGCCTCGCACCAACCAGGTAGTGTCTCTCACCAACCTGGTAGTGTCTCTCACCAACCAGGTAGTGTCTCTCACCAACCTGGAAGTGTCTCTCATCAACCAGGTACTTTCTCTCACCAACCAGGTAGTTTCTCTCACCAACCAGGTAGTGTCACTCACCAACCTGGTAGTGTCTCTCACCAACAAGGTAGTGTCTCTCGCCAACCTGGTAGTGTCTCTCACCAACCTGGTAGTGTCTTTCAACAACCAGGTTGTGTCTCTCTCATACCAGGAAGTGTCTCTCACCAAATTGGTAGTGTCTCTCACCAACCAGGTAGTGTCTTTCAACAACCAGGTAGTGTCTCTCACCGATCCAGGTAGTGTCTCTCACCAACTAGGTAGTGTCTCTCACCAACCTGGTAGTGTCTCTCACCATCCACGTAGTGTCTCTTGCCAACCTGGTAGTGTCTCTCACCAACCAGGTAGTGTCTCTCATCAACCAGGTAGTGTCTCTCACCAACCTTACAGTGTCTCTCACCAACCTGGTAGTGTCTTTCACCAACCAGGTAGTGTCTCTTACCAACCTGGTAGTGTCTCTCACCAACCAGGTACTTTCTCTCACCAACCTGGTAGTGCCTCGCACCAAATAGGTAGTGTCTCTCACCAACCTGGTAGTGTCTCTCACTAACCAGGTAGTGTCTCTCACCAACCTGGTAGTGTCTCTCACCAAACAGGTACTTTCTCTCACCAACCAGGTAGTGTCTCTCACCAACCAGGTAGTGTCTCTCATCAACCAGGTAGTGTCTCTCACCAACCAGGTAGTGCCTCTCACCAACCAGGTAGTGTCTCTCACCAACCAGGTAGTGTCTCTCACCAACCTGGTAGTGTCTCTCACCAACCTGGTAGTGTCTCTCACCAACCAGGTAGTGTCTCTCACCAACCAGGTAGTGTCTCTCACCAACCTGATTGTGCCTCTCACCAACCAGGTAGTGTCTCTTACTAATCTGGTAGTGTCTCTCACCAACCTGGTAGTGTCTCTCACCAACCTGTTTGTGTCTCTCAACAACCAGGTAGTGTCTCTCACCCACCTGGTAGTGTCTCTAAACAACCAGGTAGTCTCTCTCACCAACCTGGTAGTGTCTCTCACCAACCAGATATTGTCTCTCACCAACCAGGTAGTGTGTCTCACCAACCAGGTAGTGTCTCTCACCAACCTGGTAGTGTCTCTCACTACCAAGGTAGTGTCTCTCACCAACCAGGTAGTGTCTCTCGCCCAACTGGTAGTGTCTCTCACCAACCTGGTAGTGTCTCTCAACAACCAGGTTGTGTCTCTCACCAACCAGGTAGTGTCTCTCACCAAATTGGTAGTGTCTCTCACCAACCAGGTAGTGTCTTTCAACAACCAGGTAGTGTCTCTCACCGATCCAGGTAGTGTCTCTCACCAACTAGGTAGTGTCTCTCACCAACCTGGTAGTGTCTCTCACCATCCATGTAGTGTCTCTTGATAACCTGGTAGTGTCTCTCACCAACCAGGTAGTGTCTCTCACCAACCAGGTAGTGTCTCTCACCAACCTGACAGTGTCTCTCACCAACCTGGTAGTGTCTTTAACCAACCAGGTAGTGTCTCTTACCAACCTGGTAGTGTCTCTCACCAACCAGGTACTTTCTCTCACCAACCTGGTAGTTCCTCGCACCAAATAGGTAGTGTCTCTCACCAACCTGGTAGTGTCTCTCACCAACCACGTAGTTTCTCTCACCAACCTGGTAGTGTCTCTTACCAACCAGGTACTTTCTCTCACCAACCAGGTAGTGTCTCTCACCAACCTGGTAGTGTCTCTCACCAACCAGGTAGTGTCTCTCACCAACCAGGCAGTGTCTCTCACCAACCAGGTAGTGTCTCTCACCAACCTGATAGTGCCTCTCAACAACCAGGTAGTCTCTCTCACTAACCTGGTAGTGTCTCTCACCAACCAGATTGTGTCTCTCACCAACCAGGTAGTGTCTCTCACCAACCAGGTAGTGTCTCTCACCAACCTGGTAGTGTCTCTCACCAACCTAGTAGTGTCTCTCACTACCAAGGTAGTGTCTCTCACCAACCAGGTAGTGTCTCTCACCGATCCAGGTAGTGTCTCTCACCAACGTGGTAGTATCTCTCACCAACCAGGTAGTGTCTCTCACCAACGTGGTAGTGTCTCTCACCAACCAGGTATTGTCTCTCCATAAACAGGTAGTGTCTCTCACCAACCAGGTAGTGTCTCTCACCAACCAGGTACTTTCTCTCACCAACCAGGTAGTGTCTCTCACCATCCTGGTAGTGTCTCTCACCAACCAGGTAGTGTCTCTCACCAACCTGGTAGTGCCTCGCACCAACCAGGTTGTGTCTCTCACCAACCTCGTAGTGCCTCTCACCAACCAGGGAGTGTCTCTCACTAATCTGGTAGTGTCTCTCACCAACCTGGTAGTGTCTCTCACCAACCTGATAGTTTCTCTCAACAACCAGGAAGTGTCTCTCACCCACCTGGTAGTGTCTCTCAACAACCAGGTAGTCTCTCTCACAGACCATGTAGTGTCTCTTACCAACCTGGTAGTGTCTCTCACCAACCAGGTACTTTCTCTCACCAACCTGGTAGTGCCTCGCACCAACCAGGTAGTGTCTCTCACCAACCTGGCAGTCTCTCTCACAAACCAGGTACTTTCTCTCACCAACCAGGTAGTGTCTCTCACCAACCTGGTAGTGTCTCTCATCAACCAGGTACTGTCTCTCGCCAACCTGGTAGTGTCTCTCACCAACCTGGTTGTGTCTCTCACCAACCAGGTAGTGTCTCTCACCAACCTGGTAGTGTCTCTCACCAACCACGTAGTGTCTCTCACCAACCTGGTAGTGTCTCTCACCAACCAGGTAATGTCTCTCACCAACCTGGTAGTGTCTCTCACCAACCAGGCAGTGTCTCTCACCAACCAGGTAGTGTCTCTCACCAACCTGATAGTGCCTCTCACCAACCAGGTAGTGTCTCTTACTAATCTGGTAGTGTCTCTCACCAACCTGTTTGTGTCTCTCAACAACCAGGTAGTGTCTCTCACCCACCTGGTAGTGTCTCTAAACAACCAGGTAGTCTCTCTCACCAACCTGGTAGTGTCTCTCACCAACCAGATAGTGTCTCTCACCAACCAGGTAGTGTCTCTCACCAACCAGGTAGTGTCTCTCACCAACCTGGTAGTGTCTCTCACCAACCTAGTAGTGTCTCTCACTACCAAGGTAGTGTCTCTCACTACCAAGGTAGTGTCTCTCACCAACCAGGAAGTGTCTCTCACCGATCCAGGTAGTCTCTCTCACCAACGTGGTAGTATCTCTCACCAACCAGGTAGTGTCTCTCACCAACCTGGTAGTGTCTCTCACCAACCAGGTATTGTCTCTCCACAAACAGGTAGTGTCTCTCACCAACCAGGTAGTGTCTCTCACCAACCAGGTACTTTCTCTCACCAACCAGGTAGTGTCTCTCACCATCCTGGTAGTGTCTCTCACCAACCAGGTAGTGTCTCTCACTGTTACGAACCCGGATCCAGCGTCCGAGCCCGGAGCAGTGACAACCGCGCCATCTGTGGGTCAGCTCCCGAAACCCCCTCCAAACGGACGACGACACCTGGTGAGGACGACGTGTACTGGCCTCGAGGGCCAGTTTCCAGTCCTGTTCAGCGCTCAACACAGCCGCTGCTGACCTCTGGTGAGGTGGTGCTCAGACTACAACGCCATCTATGGAGTGGATATGTCGGGTGTTTGTGTCTGAGCCTGTAAGTGTGGTGCTTTAGTGTCCCTGTTATTGATGACGTGTCTGCTTACAGAGTCGACCTGGGACTGCTGTGTTGGAAGTTGAGGGAGTCTACCCATGGCAGCGTCCCCATACCTTGTGCTTTACTGTAGCAGCTGTGAGTCGCCTTCCGGAAGAATACGGTGGTGTTACCCTGCCAGTGGAGTGGCAGTAGAAGGATTACCCGGGACCGACTGCTGAAGACGATTATCCACTGGGGTCTTGAGGACAGGAGAGTGATTTGTGGTATCACACGAGGCTCCTGACTAGGGCGTTACCCTAATATCGCCCGTGGAGTGGCCTGACCAGCGTGGCTGATCCAGAACCTGCCAGCAGACCTGCTGGACTTGTGGTTGACGGCCTCCACGGCGGTGCCCCCAGTGGACCTGTGTTTTGGCTGACCTGTGGCCAGGGTAGACTCAGCTTGGTCGAAGGATTCGTCAAGAGACCACGAAAGCACCGAGGACTCAGCACCGAGAAGTTGGATCCAGAGTCTTCAGGAGAAGACGTTTGTGTACAGAGTTAATATCCCTCCCCCCGTGTAATCTTTTTATATATTATTTATTGGTGGTGGTCAATATATTATACTAAGTTCTTGACTTTATTTCCCTTCCCCTTTAAGTTACTTGCGTCACGGACCTCATCCCTTGAAAGCGTCTACTGGCTTGGGGTCGGATACAACTTCCTCTAACAACATCAGAGTAAGAACCCCATTGCGTCCCGAGAGGGCCGTAACATAATTGGCATCCCCAGCGGGATCCGTCCCCTTGTTAAGTATGTTTGACAGGGGTGGTGAAGTGGCGTAATCCCTGTATATAATTCCCCCTGTGTGACGATTGTGACGTTATACGTCCTGTGCGGTGCTCAGAGTGACTAAGTGCGATATTGTGCAGTGCGGTGCTCGCTGTGATTAAGCGATTAAGTGCAATATTTAGTAGTGCGGTGCTCAGTGATTCAGTGCAATATTGTAGAGCGAAGGGTTCGCTGTGATTAAGTGCGATATTGCGTAGTGTGGTGCCCGAAGTAATTACGTGCAATATTGGCAAGTGCAGTGTTTGGTGCGATAAAGTGCAATATTGACGTAGAACAGTGCTCGGTGCTAACGTGAAAGCGGTGTGTTAAGTGCTAAGTGTTCCATCTGTGACAATGGCAGAAAAAGCTACCATCGATGATCTGGACGATGTTCAGGCTTTTCTGAACAGAGAGGACTGTCTTGCCAGATTAAAGTATCTGAGCAAACCGGAACTTGTACTAGTGAGCGCCTACCTGGAGATCAAGATCCGTGCCAGTGATTCCCGTGTGGAGATCTTGTCTAAGGTTCACCGGCACTTGAAGGCAGAAGAGAAACAGGAAGGCGAGGCTCCTAGTACAAAGGAAGGTGAGGAAATAGCTTCCACGGAAAAGGAAGATAAGGGCAGTGACATTGACAGTGATGCAGGTGAGCTCAATATTAGCTTTCTTACAGTCAAAATGCATGCCCTAGAGATAAATCGCGAGATAGAGTGGAAGAAGTTAGAATTAGAACGAGAATTAAAAGATAAAGAATTGGCGATGAGGCGTTTAGAATTAGAAGAAAGGAAAGAAGAACGAGAAAGAGAAGAGAAACGAGAAAGAGAAGAACGAGAAAGAGAAGAGAAACGAGAAAGAGAAAGGGAAGAGCGAGAAAGAGAAGAGAGACGAGAGAGAAGAGCGAGAAAGGGAAGAGAAACAGCGAGAGAGAGAAGAAAAAGAAAGACAGAGACAACATGAACTAGAAGTATTGCGATTAGGCGGTGGTCGGAGGCCAACAACGGACACCAGCGGTTTCGATCCGGTAAGGAACATAAAAATGGTCCCAAAATTTAATGAGAGGGAAGTTTCGAAGTTCTTTGCAGCCTTCGAGAAAGTCGCTGCCTCTTTGGAGCGGCCAAGGGAGAATTGGGCCATCATGATACAGTCAGTCTTGACTGGGAAGGCCCATATCGCCTACTCTACGTTATCCCTTGACGACTCCGGCGATTACGACAAGGTGAAGAAGGTTGTGCTCATGGCGTACCAATTGGTACCTGAGGCGTACAGGCAGAAGTTTAGAAACCTGAAGAAGACCTCAGAGCACACTTTCACCGAATTCGCCACCATCAAGGAGCGACTTTTTCAGGAGTGGTGTACCTCTCGGAAGGTGGAGACCAAAGAAGACCTCGAGCAGCTTATACTGCTAGAGGACTTCATGGATTGTTTGTCTGGAGACCTGAAGACGTACTTAAAGGAACAGCAGGTAGAGACCTTGAGTGCGGCAGCCACCATGGCTGAGGAATACATCCTGACTCATAGGCCGTCTGCTAAGTACGTCCCAAGGCATTACCAACGCCGGTTTGACAAACCTCAGGACGAAGAAGAGACTCCCGTCCCACGAAGCGCTAAGAAGACGCACCCAAGTAGCCCTCGAAGGACCAGTCCTAGTAGTCCGAAACACCGGAGTCCGAGGAGGAATGTGGTGTGCTGGACTTGTGGGCAGAAAGGGCATGTAGCTGCTATGTGCCGAGGCAGAAGAGGTGGCGGCGCACGTAGGGAGGTGATGATGATGAGCTGTGTGACACCACCAGCAGGAAGCCAGTCGACGACGATGCAGGAAGGACCAAGTTTGTTCGCCCCTCACACTTCAAGCGGGTATGTAACGAGTGATCATACTGGTAGATCTGTAGTAGTGCTCAGAGATAGTGGAGCAGCCCAGTCCCTGATCGTGAGAAGCTCGTTACCCGAGGGAGTAAGTGTGGATGGGAGACAACAGGTTGTCCTGGTTGGGTTTCCAAGGGCGCAGTACATCGCCCCCTTAGTGCCAGTACATCTCGACTCGCCTTATTTCAGCGGCACATGTGCGTTGGCAGTATTCGATACCCTCCCTGTGGCTGGGATTGACGTGGAATTAGCCAACGACTTGGTGACAGATTGGAGCATCAATCTTCCCAAGGTCGCGGACGAGTCAGCCAGAACAGCAAGGTCTGAGGTAACGGCGGGCCATGGTAATATCCAGGTAAAGACAGACCCGGATTTGAACATGTTTAATTTGTCCTCTCACCCGCAGATCGACAGTATTCTAACAGTGTCTCCTGATTCTTCTCCCGATGAGAAACATGCGGTTACGATAGCAGAGGTAACTGAGCAGGGAGAGAGGCCTTGTGTGCAGGCACCCACGGATACCAACGAGTCTGGAGCGAAGGCGGAGGTGTACTTGCGGTATGGCAAGGTACAGCATTCATGGAACTGGCCAGAGATTCCCCAGACGTCAGAGGTATGTGAGGTGTGTTCGAAAGGTCTAGTGCCCTCTTTGGTCCAAACCAGGCTAGTGGATATAGCCGGTTATGGGCATGACAGGCTCAGGAAGCTAATCCCTCAGTTGACCAAATGTTTCCTAGCAGTATTTTGTTTTATTCTCGTGTGTGATCTCAGTAAGGACTGGTGGACGACCCGACGGATGATGGCTCCCTTGAACATCGTGAAGAGATCCCAGGGATTAGAGACGTGTACTGCGAGTGTTGCAGTCGATGAAGGGACCTGGAAGGTGATAGTAGATACAGGAGGTACGCGATACGATAATATGAGTGACTGTTTCCGACAGGTTGACACCCCCCGCGTGATAGCTGAGCCTCAATGCAGCGTTATGCGGAACGTTGGTCGACCTGACGGTGGCAGAGCGAATGCCATCTGCGACGTACGAACAGCCCTGTTGGAACTAGGTGTGAGCCTAGTAGAGGAGTCTGCTGTGAGTACTGATTTAACTGTCGCTATCACTCTGAATTATCAGACCCCTGTATTCCAGGTTCCCGTCTCCCGGTACGGTACGAGAAATGCCGTCTGTGATCAGCCATCATCGGTGTCACGACACAGGGAAGTGTCGAGTCGACCCAGATCGTGTCGAAAACCAATCCTTACTCGAGAGATGTGAGAATATGCCCCTGATTAACATCTCGGTGGAAGTGTGGAAGACTACTTCAGACAAATCATCGTCTTCAATCTTCAAGTTCCCGTTTTGCCGGAATTGCCCAGTGGTACGGTTCTGTGGACAAGACAGCCTCGCCATTCCAGTTCTTGGAGTATGTGTGTCCATTTGGAGTTGTGTCGCTGTACTAATTTGGTTTGTAATTTTCTTTCTAGAAACCCAAACCAAATTCTTTTTGGTGGGGAGGTGTTACGAACCCGGATCCAGCGTCCGAGCCCGGAGCAGTGACGACCGCGCCATCTGTGGGTCAGCTCCCGAAACCCCCTCCAAACGGATGACGACACCTGGTGAGGACGACGTGTACTGGCCTCGAGGGCCAGTTCCCAGTCCTGTTCAGCGCTCAACACAGCCGCTGCTGACCTCTGGTGAGGTGGTGCTCAGACTACAACGCCATCTATGGAGTGGATATGTCGGGCGTTTGTGTCTGAGCCTGTAAGTGTGGTGCTTTAGTGTCCCTGTTATTGATGACGTGTCTGCTTACAGAGTCGACCTGGGACTGCTGTGTTGGAAGTTGAGGGAGTCTACCCAAGGCAGCCGTCCCCATACCTTGTGCTTTGCTGTAGCAGCTGTGAGTCGCCTCCCGGAAGAACACGGTGGTGTTACCCTGCCAGTGGAGTGGCAGTAGAAGGATTACCCGGGACCGACTGTTGAAGACGATTATCCACTGGGGTCTTGAGGACAGGAGAGTGATTTGTGGTATCACACGAGGCTCCTGTCTAGGGCGTTACCCTAATATCGCCCGTGGAGTGGCCTGACCAGCGTGGCTGATCCAGAACCTGCCAGCAGACCTGCTGGACTTGTGGTTGACGGCCTCCACGGCGGTGCCCCCAGTGGACCTATGTTTTGGCTGACCTGTGGCCAGGGTAGACTCAGCTTGGTCGAAGGATTCGTCAAGAGACCACGAAAGCACCGAGGACTCAGCACCGAGAAGTTGGATCCAGAGTCTTCAGGAGAAGACGTTTGTGTTCAGAGTTAATATCCATCCCCCCATGTAATCTTTTTATATATTATTTATTGGTGGTGGTCAATATATTATACTAAGTTCTTGATTTTATTTCCCTTCCCCTTTAAGTTACTTGCGTCACGGATCTCATCCCTTGAAAGCCTCTACTGGCTTGGGGTCAGATACAACTTCCTCTAACAACATCAGAGTAAGAACCCCGTTGCGTCCCGAGAGGGCCGTAACACTCACCAGCCTGGTAGTGCCTCGCACCAACCAGGTTGTGTCTCTCACCAACCTCGTAGTGCCTCTCACCAACCAGGTAGTGTCTCTCACTAATCTGGTAGTGTCTCTCACCAACCTGGTAGTGTCTCTCACCAACCTGATAGTTTCTCTCAACAACCAGGTAGTGTCTCTCACCCACCTGGTAGTGTCTCTCAACAACTAGGTAGTCTCTCTCACAGATCATGTAGTGTCTCTTACCAACCTGGTAGTGTCTCTCACCAACCAGGTCCTTTCTCTCACCAACCTGGTAGTGCCTCGCACCAACCAGGAAGTGTCTCTCACCAACCTGGCAGTGTCTCTCACAAACCAGGTACTTTCTCTCACCAACCAGGTAGTGTCTCTCACCAACCTGGTAGTGTCTCTCATCAACCAGGTAGTGTCTCTCGCCATCCTGGTAGTGTCTCTCACCAACCTGGTTGTGTCTCTCACCAACCAGGTAGTGTCTCTCACCAACCTGGTAGTGTCTCTCACCAACCTGGTAGTGTCTCTCACCAACCAGGTAGTTTCTCTCACCAACCAGGTAATTTCTCTCACCAACCAGGTAGTGTCTCACACCAACCTGGTCGTGTCTCTCATCAACCAGGTAGTGTCTCTCGCCAACCTGGTAGTGTCTCTCACCAACCAGGTTGTGTCTCTCACCAACCAGGTAGTGTCTCACAACCTGGTAGTGTCTCTCACCAACCAGGT
This sequence comes from Procambarus clarkii, assembly GCF_040958095.1. Taxonomy (NCBI): domain Eukaryota; kingdom Metazoa; phylum Arthropoda; class Malacostraca; order Decapoda; family Cambaridae; genus Procambarus; species Procambarus clarkii. Next base: position 5,246,144 of record NC_091223.1, read on the forward strand.
AGTGTCTCTCACCAACCTGGTAGTGCCTCGCACCAACCAGGTACTTACTCTCACCAACCAGGTAGTGTCTCTCACCAACCTGGAAGTGTCTCTCACCAACCTGGTAGTGTCTCTCACCAACCAGGTAGTGTCTCTCACCAACCTGGAAGTGTCTCTCACCAACCTGGTAGTGTCTCTCACCAACCTGGTAGTGTCTCTCACCAAACTGGTAGTGTTTGTCACCAACAAGGTAGTGTCTCTCACCAGCCTGGTAGTGTCTCTCACCAACTTGGTAGTGTCTCTCACCAACCAGGTACTTTCTCTCACCAACCAGGTAGTGTCTCTCCCCAACCAGGTAGTGTCTCTCACCAACCTGGTAGTGTCTCTCACCAAGAAGGTAGTGTCTCTCGCCAACCTGGTAGTGTCTCTTACCAACCTGGCAGTGTCTCTCACCAACCTGGTAGTGTCTCTCACCAACCAGGTAGTGTCTCTCACCAACCAGGTAGTGTCTCTCACCAACCTGGTAGTGTCTCTCACTAACCAGGTACTTTCTCTCACCAACCTGGAAATGCCTCGCACCAACCAGGTAGTGTCTCTCACCAACCTGGTAGTGTCTCTCACCTACCAGGTAGTGCCTCTTTCCAACCTGGTAGTGTCTCTCAATAACCAGGTAGTGTCTCTCACCAACCAGGTAGTGTCTATCACCAACCTGGTAGTGTCTCTCAACAACCTGGTACTTTCTCTCACCAACCAGGTAGTGTCTCTCACCAACTAGGTAGTGTCTCTCATCAACCAGGTAGTGTCTCTCGCCAACCTGGTACTGTCTCTCACCAACCTGGTGGTGTCTCTCACCAACCAGGTAGTGTCTCTCATCTACTTGGTAGTGTCTCTCACCAACCAGGTAGTGTCTCTCACCAACCAGGAAGTGTCTCTCACCAACCTGGTAGTGCCTCGCACCAACCAGGTTGTCTCTCTCACCAACCTGGTAGTGTCTCTCACCAATCAGGTAGTGTCTCTTGCCAAACTGGTAGTGTCTCTCACCAACCAGGTACTTTCTCTCACCAACTAGGTAGTGTCTCTCACCAACCTGGTAGTGTCTCTCACCAAACAGGTACTTTCTCTCACCAACCTGGTAGTGCCTCGCACCAAATAGGTAGTGTCTCTCACCAACCTGGTATTGTTTCTCACCAACCTAGTAGTGCCTCGCACCAACCAGGTAGTGTCTCTCACCAACCTGGTAGTGTCTCTCACCAATTAGGAAGTGTCTCTCACCAAACTGGTAGTGTCTCTCACCAACCAGGTACTTTCTCTCACCAACTAGGTAGTGTCTCTCACCAACCTGGTAGTGTCTCTCACCAACCAGGTACTTTCTCTCACCAACCTGGTAGTGCCTCGCACCAAATAGGTAGTGTCTCTCAATAACCAGGTTGTGTCTCTCACCAACCAGGTAGTGTCTCTCACCAAATTGGTAGTGTCTCTCACCAACCAGTTAGTGTCTTTCAAGAAGCAGGTAGTGTCTCTCACCGATCCAGGTAGTGTCTCTCACCAACTAGGTAGTGTCTCTTACCAACCTGGTAGTGTCTCACACCATCCAAGTAGTATCTCTGGCCAACCTGGTAGTGTCTCTCACAACCAGGTCGTGTCTCTCACCAACCAGGTAGTGTCTCGCACCAAACTGGAAGTGTCTCTCACCATCCAGGTAGTGTCTCTTGCCAACCTGGTAGTGTCTCTCACCAACCAGGTAGTGTCTCTCACCAACCAGGTAGTGTCTCTCACCAACCTGGAAGTGTCTCTCACCAACCTGGTAGTGTCTCTCACCAACCTGGTAGTGTCTCTTACCAACCTGGTAGTGTCTCTCACCAACCAGGTACTTTCTCTCACCAACCTGGTAGTGCCTCGCACCAAATAGGTGGTGTCTCTCACTAACCTGGTAGTGTCTCTCACCAACCAGGTAGTGTCTCTCACCAACCTGGTAGTGTCTCTCACCAACCTGGTAGTGTCTCTCACCAACCACGTACTATCTCTCACCAACCAGGTAGTGTCTCTCACCAACCTGGAAGTGTCTCTCACCAACCTGGTAGTGTCTCTCTCCAACCAGGTAGTGTCTCTCACCAACCTGGAAGTGTCTTTCACCAACCTGGTAGTGTCTCTCACCAACCTGATAGTGTCTCTCACCAAACTGGTAGTGTCTCTCACCAACCTGGTAGTGTTTGTCACCAACAAGGTAGTGTCTCTCACCAACTAGGTAGTTCCTCTTACCAACCTGGTAGTGTCTCTCACCAACCAGGTACTTTCTCTCACCAACCTGGTAGTGCCTCGCACCAACCAGGTAGTGTCTCTCACCAACCTGGTAGTGTCTCTCACCAACCAGGTAGTGTCTCTCACCAACCAGGTACTTTCTCTCACCAACCAGGTAGTGTCTCTCATCAACCAGGTAGTGTCTCTCACCAACCTGGTAGTGTCTCTCACCAACAAGGTAGTGTCTCTCGCCAAATTGGTAGTGTCTCTCATCAACACGGTAGTGTCTTTCAACAACCAGGTAGTGTCTCTCATTGATCCAGGTAGTGTCTCTCACCAACCTGGTAGTGTCTCTCAACAACCAGGTTGTGTCTCTCACTAACCAGGTAGTGTCTCTCACCAACCAGGTAGTGTCTCTTACCAACCTGTTAGTGTCTCTCACCAACCAGGTACTTTCTCTCACCAACCTGGTAGTGTCTATCACCAACTAGGTAGTGTCTCTCACCAACCTGGTAGAGTCTCTCACCAACCAGATACTTTCTCTCACCAATCAGGTAGTGTCTCTCAACAACCACGTACTTTCTCTCACCAACCTGGTAGTGTTTCTCACCGACCTTGTAGTGTCTCTCACCAACCTGGTAGTGTCTCTCGCCAACCTGGTAGTGTCTCTCACCAACCAGGTAGTGTCTCTCACCAACCTGGTAGTGTCTATCACCAACCAGGTAGTGTCTCTCACCAACCAGGTAGTCTCTCTCACCGATCCAGGTAGTGTCTCTCACCAACCTGATAGTATCCCTCACCAACCAGGTAATGTCTCTAGCCCACTAGGTAGTGTCTCTCACCAACCTGATAGTGTCTCTCAACATCCAAGTAGTGTCTCTCAACCACATGGTAGTGTCTCTCAACAACCAGGTAAAGTCTCTCGCCATCCAGGTAGTGTCTCTCACGAACCTAATATTGTCTGTCACCAACCAGGTAGTGTCTCTCACCAACCTGGTAATGTCTCTCGCTAACCAGGTACTGTCTCTCACCAACCTAGTATTGTCTGTCACCAACCAGGTAGTGTCTTTCACCAACCAGGTAATGTCTCTCGCCAACCAGGTACTGTCTCTCACCAACCTGGTAATGTCTCTCGCCAGCCAGGTAGTCTCTCACCAACCTGGTAGTGTTTCTCACCAACCTGGTAGCGTCTCTCACCAACCTGGTAGTGTCTCTCACCTACCTGATAGTGTCTGTCACCGACCTGGTAGTGTCTTTCACCAACCAGGTAGTTTCTCTCACCAACATGATAGTGTCTGTCACCAACCTGGTAATGTCTCTCGCCAACCTGGTAGTGTTTCTCACCGATCCAGGTAGTGTCTCTCACCAACCTGATAGTATCCCTCACCAACCAGGTAATGTCTCTAGCCCACTAGGTAGTGTCTCTCACCAACCTGATAGTGTCTCTCAACATCCAAGTAGTGTCTCTCAACCACATGGTAGTGTCTCTCAACAACCAGGTAAAGTCTCTCGCCATCCAGGTAGTGTCTCTCACGAACCTAATATTGTCTGTCACCAACCAGGTAGTGTCTCTCACCAACCTGGTAATGTCTCTCGCTAACCAGGTACTGTCTCTCACCAACCTAGTATTGTCTGTCACCAACCAGGTAGTGTCTTTCACCAACCAGGTAATGTCTCTCGCCAACCAGGTACTGTCTCTCACCAACCTGGTAATGTCTCTCGCCAGCCAGGTAGTCTCTCACCAACCTGGTAGTGTTTCTCACCAACCTGGTAGCGTCTCTCACCGACCTGGTAGTGTCTCTCACCAACCAGGTAGTGTCTCTCACCAACAAGGTAGTGTCTCTCACCAACCAGATACTGTCTCTCACCAACCAGGTACTTTCTCTCACCAACCTGGTAGTGCCTCGCACCAACCAGGTAGTGTCTCTCACCAACCTGGTAGTGTCTCTCACCAACTAGGTAGTGTCTCTCACCAACTAGGTAGTGTCTCTTGCCAACCTGGTAGTGTATCTCTCCAACCTGGTAGTGTCTCTCACCAACCTGGTAGTGTCTCGCAACAACCAGGTAGTCTCTCTCATCAACCTGGTAGGGTCTCTCACCAACCAGGTAGTGTCTCTCACCAACCAGGTAGTGTCTCTCACCAACCAGGTAGTGTCTCTCACCCACCTGGTAGTGTCTCTCAACAACCAGGTAGTCTCTCTCACCAACCTGGTAGGGTCTCTCACCAACCAGGTAGTGTCTCTCACCAACCAGGTAGTGTCTCTCACCAACCAGGTAGTGTCTCTCACCAACCAGGTAGTGTCTCTCACCAACCAGGTAGTGTCTCTCACCAACCTGGTAGTGTCTCTCACCAACCTGGTAGTGTCTCTCACCAACCTGGTAGTATCTCTCACCAACCAGGTAGTGTCTCTCAACAACCAGGAAGTGTCTCTTACCGATCCAGGTAGTGTCTCTCACCAACCTGGTAGTATCTCTCACCAACCAGGTAGTGTCTCTACCCCACCAGGTAGTGTCTCTCACCAACCTGGTAGTGTATCTCTCCAACCTGGTAGTGTCTCTCACCAACCAGGTAGTGTCTCTCACCAACCAGGTAGTGTCTCTCACCAACCTGGTAGTGTCTCTCACCAACCAGGTACTTTCTCTCACCAACCTGGTAGTGCCTCACACCAACTCGGTAGTGACTCGCCAACCTGGTAGTGTCTCTCACCAACCTGGTAGTGTTTCTCAACAACCAGGTAGTGTCTCTCACCAACCAGGTAGTGCCTCGCACCAACCAGGTAGTGTCTCCCACTAACCTGGTAGTGTCTCTCACCAACCAGGTAGTGTCTCACCAACCAGGTTGTGTCTTTAACCAACAAGGCAGTGTCTCTCACCAACTTGGTAGTGTCTCTCACCAACCAGGAAGTGTCTCTCAATAATCTGGTAGTGTCTCTCACCAACCTAGTAGTGTCTCTCACCAACCTGGTAGTGTCTCGCAACAACCAGGTAGTCTCTCTCACCAACCTGGTAGGGTTTCTCACCAACCAGGTAGTGTCTCTCACCAACCAGGTAGTGTCTCTCACCAACCAGGTAGTGTCTCTCACCCACCTGGTAGTGTCTCTCAACAACCTGGTAGTCTCTCTCACCAACCTGGTAGGGTCTCTCACCAACCAGGTAGTGTCTCTCACCAACCAGGTAGTGTCTCTCACCAACAAGGTAGTGTCTCTCACCAACAAGGTAGTGTCTCTCACCAACAAGGTAGTGTCTCACACCAACCTGGTAGTATCTCTCACCAACCAGGTAGTGTCTCTTACCAACCTAGTAGTGTCTCTCACCAACCTGATAGTGTCTCTCAACATCCAAGTAGTGTCTCTCACCAACCAGGTAGTTTCTCTCACCAACCAGGTAGTGTCTCTCACCTACCTGGTAATGTCTCTCGCCAACCAGGTAGTGTCTCTCACCAACCAGGTAGTGTCTCTCACCAACTAGATAGTGTCTCAAAAACCAGGTACTTTCTCTCACCAACCTGATAGTGCCTAGCACCAACCAGGTAGTGTCACTCACCAACCTGGTAGTGTCTCTCACCAACCAGGTAGTGTCTCTCACTAACCTGGTAGTGTCTCTCACCAACCATGTACTTTCTCTCACCAACCCGGTAGTGCCTCGCACCAGCCAGGTAGTGTCTCTCACCAACCTGGTACTGTCTCTCACCAACCTGGTAGTGTATCTCACCAACCTGGTAGTGTCTCTCACCAACCAGTTAGTGTCTCTCACCAACCAGGGAGTGTCTCTCACCAACCTGGTAGTGTCTCTCACCAACCAGGTACTTTCTCTCACCAACCTGGTAGTGCCTCACACCAACCAGGTAGTGACTCTCACCAACCTGGTAGTGTCTCTCACCAACCTGGTAGTGTCTCTCAACAACCAGGTAGTGTCTCTCACCAACCAGGTAGTGCCTCGCACCAACCAGGTAGTGTCTCCCACTAACCTGGTAGTGTCTCTCACCAACCAGGTAGTGTCTCTCACCAACCAGGTTGTGTCTCACCAACAAGGCAGTGTCTCTCACCAACTTGGTAGTGTCTCTCACCAACCAGGAAGTGTCTCTCAATAATCTGGTAGTGTCTCTCACCAACCTGGTAGTGTCTCTCACCAACCTGGTAGTGTCTCTCACCAACCAGGTACTTTCTCTCACCAATCAGGTAGTGTCTCTCAACAACCAGTTACTTTCTCTCACTAACCTGGTAGTGTTTCTCACCGACCTGGTAGTGTCTCTCACCAACCTGGTAGTGTCTCTCACCAACCAGGTAGTGTCTCTCACCAACCTGGTAGTGTCTCACTCCAACCTGGTAGTATCTCTCACCAACCAGGTAGTGTCTCTCAACAACCAGGTAGTGTCTCTCACCAACCTGGTAGTGTCTCTCACCAACCAGGTAGTGTCTCTCACAAACCTGGTAGAGTCTATCACCAACCAGGTAGTGTCACTCACCAACCAGGTAGTGTCTCTCACCGATCCAGGTAGTGTCTCTCACCAACCTGGTAGTATCTCTCACCAACCAGGTAATGTCTCTAGCCCACCAGGTAGTGTCTCTCACCAAGCGGATAGTGTCTCTCAACATCCAAGTAGTGTCTCTCAACCACATGGTAGTGTCTCTCAACAACCAGGTAATGTCTCTCGCCAACCAGGTAGTGTCTCTCACCAACCTAGTATTGTCTGTCACCAACCAGGTAGTGTCTCTCTCCAACATGGTAATGTATCTCGCCAACCAGGTACTGTCTCTCACCAACCTAGTATTGTCTGTCACCAACCACGTAGTGTCTCTCACCAACCTGGTAATGTCTCTCGCCAACCAGGTACTGTCTCTCACCAACCTGGTAATGTCTCTCGCCAGCCAGGTAGTCTCTCACCAACCTGGTAGTGTTTCTCACCAACCTGGTAGTGTCTTTCACCAACCTGGTAGTGTCTCTCACCTACCTGGTAGTGTCTCTCACCAACCTGGTAGTGACTTTCACCAACCAGGTAGTTTCTCTCACCAACCTGATAGTGTCTGTCACCAACCTGGTAATGTCTCTCGCCAACCTGGTAGTGTTTCTCACCAACCAGGTAGTGTCTCTCACCAATCAGGTAGTGTCTCTCACCAACCAGGTAGTGTGTCTCACCAATCAGGTACTTTCTCTCACCAACTACGTAGTGTCTCTCACCAACCTGGTGTGTCTCTCACCAACCAGGTAGTGTCTCTCGCCAACCTGGTTGTGTCTCTCAACAAACAGGTAGTGTCTCTCACCAACCTGGTTGTGTCTCTCAACAAACAGGTAGTGTCTCTCACCAACCAGGTAGTGTCTCTCACCAACCTGGTAGTGTCTCTCACCAACCTGTTAGTGTTTCTCACCAACCTGGTAGTGTCTCTCACCTACTTGGTAGTGTCTCTCACCAACCAGGTAGTGTCTCTCACCAACCAGGTAGTGTCTCTCACCAACCAGGTTGTGTCTCTCACCAACAAGACAGTGTCTCTCACCAACAAGACAGTGTCTCTCACCAAATAGATAGTGTCTCTCAATAATCTGGTAGTGTCTCTCACCAACCTGGAAGTGTCTCTCACCAACCTGGTAGTGTCTCTCACCAACCTGGTAGTGTCTCTCACCAACCTGGTAGTGTCTCTCACCAACCTGGTAGTGTCTCTCACCAACCAGGTAGTGTCTCTCACCAACCAGGTAGTGTCTCTCACCAACCTTGTAGTGTCTCTCACCAACCAGGTAGTGTCTCTCAGCAACCTGGTACTATTTCCAACCAACCAGGTAGTGTCTCTCACCAACCAGGTAGTGTCTCTCACCAACCAGGTAGTGTCTCTCACCAACCAGGTTGTGTCTCTCACCAACAAGGCAGTGTTTCTCACCAATTTGGTAGTGTCTCTCACCAACCAGGTAGTGTCTCTCAGTAATCTGGTAGTGTCTCTCACCAACCTGGTAGTGTCTCTCACCAACCTGGTAGTGTCTCTCAACAACCAGGTAGTGTCTCTTACCCACCTGGTAGTGTCTCTCACCAACCAGGTAGTGTCTCTCAATAATCTGGTAGTGTCTCTCACCAACCTGGTAGTGTCTCTCACCATCCTGGTAGTGTCTCTCTCCAACCAGGTAGTGTCTCTCGCCAACCAGGTAGTGTCTCTCACCAACCAGGTAGTGTCTCTCACCAACCGGGTAGTGTCTCTCACCAACCAGGTAGTGTCTCTCACCAACCAGGTAGTGTCTCTCACCAACCAGGTAGTGTCTCTCACCAACCAGGTAGTGTCTCTCACCAACAAGGAAGTGTCTCTCAACAACCTGGTAGTGTCTCAACAACCTGGTAGTGTCTCTCACCAACCAGGTAGTGTCTCTCAGCAACCTGGTACTATCTCTCACCAACCAGGTACTGTGTCTCACCAACCAGGTATTGTCTCTCCCCAATCAGTTTCTTTCTCTCACCAACCTGGTAGTGTCTCTCACCATCCTGGTATTGTCTCTCACCAACCAGGTAGTGTCTCTCACCAACCAGGTAGTGTTTCTCACCAACAAGGTAGTGCCACTCACCAACCTGGTAGTGTCTCTCACCAACCTTATAGTGTCTCTCACCAACCTTATAGTGTCTCTCACCAACCTGGTTGTGTCTCTCACCAACCTGGTACTGTCTCTTACCAACCTGGTACTGTCTCTTACCAACCTGGTAGTGTCTCATACCAACCTGGTAGTATCTCTCACCTACCTGGTAGTGTCTCTCTCCATCCAGGTAGTGTCTCTCACCAACCTGGTAGTATCTCTCACAAACCAGGTAGTGTCTCTAGCCCACCAGGTAGTGTCTCTCACCGATCCAGGTAGTGTCTCTCACCAACCTGATAGTATCTCTCACCAACCAGGTAGTGTCTCTAGCCCACCAGGTAGTGTCTCTCACCAACCTAGTAGTGTCTCTCACCAACCTGATAGTGTCTCTCAACATCCAAGTAGTGTCTCTCACCCACATGGTAGTGTCTCTCAACAACCAGGTAATGTCTCTCGCCAACCAGGTAGTGTCTCTCACCAACCTCGTAGCGCCTCGCACCAACCAGGTAGTGTCTATCACGAACCTGGTAGTGTCTCTCACCAATCAGGTAGTGTCTCTCACCAACCAGGTAGTGTCTCTCACCAACCAGGTAGTGTCTCTCACCAACCAGGTAGTGTCTCTCACCAACCAGGTAGTGTCTCTCACCAACCAGGTAGTGTCTCTCACCAACCAGGTAGTCTCTCTTACCAACCTGGCAGCGTCTCTCACCATCCTGGTAGTGTCTCTCTCCAACCAGGTAGTGTCTCTCACCAACCAGGTAGTGTCTCTCACCAACCAGGTAGTGTCTCTCACCAACCAGGTAGTGTCTCTCACCAACCTGGTACTTTCTCTCACCAACAAGGAAGTGTCTCTCACCAACCAGGTACTGTCTCTCACCAACCAGGTAGTGTCTCTCAGCAACTAAAAAGTGTCTCACCAACCTGGTAGTGTCTCTCACCAACCAGGTAGTGTCTCTCAGCAACCTGGTACTATCTCTCACCAACCAGGTACTGTGTCTCACCAACCAGGTATTGTCTCTCACCAACCAGGTACTTTCTCTCACCAACCTGGTAGTGTCTCTCACCATCCTGGTAGTGTCTCTCACCAACCAGGTAGTGTCTCTCACCAACCAGGTAGTGTTTCTCACCAACAAGGTAGTGCCACCCACCAACCTGGTAGTCTCTCTCACCAACCTGGTAGTGTCTCTCAACAACCAGGTAGTGTCTCTTACCCACCTGGTAGTGTCTCTCAACAACCAGGTAGTCTCTCTCACCAACCTGGTAGTGTCTTTCACCAACCAGGTAGTGTCTCTCACCAACCAGGTAGTGTCTCTCACCAACCAGGTAGTCTCTCTTACCATCCTGGTAGCGTCTCTCACCATCCTGGTAGTGTCTCTCTCCAACCAGGTAGTGTCTCTCACCAACCAGGTAGTGTCTCTCACCAACCAGGTAGTGTCTCTCACCAACCAGGTACTTTCTCTCACCAACAAGGAAGTGTCTCTCACCAACCAGGTAGTGTCTCTCCGCAACCTGGTACTATCTCTCACCAACCAGGTACTGTGTCTCACCAACCAGGTATTGTCTCTCACCAACCAGGTACTTTCTCTCACCAACCTGATGGTGTCTCTCACCATCCTGGTAGTGTCTCTCACCAACCAGGTAGTGTCTCTTACCAACCAGGTAGTGTTTCTCACCAACAAGGTAGTGCCACTCACCAACCTGGTAGTGTCTCTCACCAACCTTATAGTGTGTCTCACCAATCTTATAGTGTCTTTCACCAACCAGGTAGTTTCTCTCACCAACCAGGTAGTGTCTCTCACCAACCAGGTAGTGTCTCTCACCAACCAGATAGTGTCTCACCAACCAGGTACTTTCTCTCACCAACCTGATAGTGCCTAGCACCAACCAGGTAGTGTCTCTCACCAACCTGGTAGTGTCTCTCACCAACTAGGTAGTGTCTCTCACTAACCTGGTAGTGTCTCTCACCAACCAGGTACTTTCTCTCACCAACCCGGTAGTGCCTCGCACCAACCAGGCAGTGTCTCTCACCAACCTGGTAATTTCTCTCGCCAGCCAGGTAGTTTCTCTCACCAACCTGGTAATGTCTCTCGCCAACCTGGTAGTGTTTCTCACCAGCCAGGTAGTGTCTCTCACCAACCAGATAGTGTCTCTTACCAACCAGGTACTTTCTCTCACCAACCTGGTAGTGCCTCGCACCAACCAGGTAGTTTCTCTCACCAACCTGGTAGTGTCTCTCACCAACCAGGTAGTGTCTTTTACCAACCTGGTAGTGTCTCTCACCAACCAGGTACTTTCTCTCACCAACCTGATAGTGCCTCGCACCTACCAGGTAGTGTCTCTAACCAACCTGGTAGTGTCTATCACCAACCAGGTAGTGTCTCTCACCAACCTGTTAGTGTCTCTCACCAACCAGGTTCTTTATCTCACCAATCAGGTAGTGTCTCTCAACAACCAGGTACTTTCTCTCACTAACCTGGTAGTGTTTCTCACCGACCTGGTAGTGTCTCTCACCAACCTGGTAGTGTCTCTCACTAACCAGGTAGTGTCTCTCACCAACCTGGTAGTGTCTCACTCCAACCTGGTAGTATCTCTCACCAACCAGGTAGTGTCTCTCAACAACCAGGTAGTGTCTCTCACCAACCTGGTAGTGTCTCTCACCAACCAGGTAGTGTCTCTCACCAACCTGGTAGTGTCTATCACCAACCAGGTAGTGTCACTCACCAACCAGGTAGTGTCTCTCACCGATCCAGGTAGTGTCTCTCACCAACCTGGTAGTATCTCTCACCAACTAGGTAATGTCTCTAGCCCACCAGGTAGTGTCTCTCACCAAGCGGATAGTGTCTCTCACCAACCTGGTAGTGTCTCTCACAACCAGGTAGTATCTCTCACGAACCTGGTAGTGTCTATCACCAATCAGGTAGTGTCTCTCACCAACCAGGTAGTGTCTCTCACCAACCAGGTACTTTCTCTCACCAAGTAGGCATTGTCTCGCACCAACCTGGTAGTGTCTCTCACCAACCAGGTAGTGTCTCTCGCCAACATGGTAGTGTCTCTCAACAACCAGGTAGTGTTTCTCACCAACCAGGCAATGTCTCTCACCAACCAGGTAGTGTCTCTCACCAACCTGGTTGTGTCTCTCAACAACCAGGTAGTATCTCTCGCCAACCTGGTAGTGTCTCTCAACAACCAGGTAGTGTCCCTCACCAACCTGGTAGTGTCTCTCACCAACCTGGTAGTGTCTCTCAACAAACAGGTAGTGTCTCTCAACAAACAGGTAGTGTCTCTCACCAACCAGGTAGTGTCTCTAACCAACCTGGTAGTGTTTCTCACCAACCTGGTAGTGTCTCTTACCTACCTGGTAGTGTCTCTCACCAACCAGGTAGGGTCTCTCACCAACCAGGTAGTGTCTCTCACCAACCAGGTTGTGTCTCTCACCAACAAGGCAGTGTCTCTCACCAACTTGGTAGTGTCTCTCACCAACCAGGTAGTGTCGCTCAATAATCTGGTAGTGTCTCTCACAAACCTGGTAGTGTATCTTACCCACCTGGTAGTGTCTCTCAACAACCAGGTAGTCTCTCTCACCAACCTGGTAGTGTGTCTCTCCAACCAGGTAGTGTCTCTCACCAACCAGGTAGTGTCTCTCACCAACCAGGTAGTGTCTCTCACCAACCAGGTAGTGTCTCTCACCAACCTGGTAGTGTCTCTCATAAACCAGGTAGTGTCTCTCAGCAACCTGGTACTACCTCCAACCAACCAGGTACTGTCTCTCACTATCCAGGTATTATCTCTCACCAACCAGGTACTTTCTCTCACCAACCTGGTAGCGTCTCTCACCATCCTGGTAGTGTCTCTCATCAACCAGGTAGTGTCTCTCACCAACCAGGTACTGTCTCTCACCAACCAGGTAGTGTCTCTCAGCAACAAAGTAGTGTCTTTCACCAAATAGGTAGTGTCTCTCACCTACCAGGTAGTGTCTCTCACCAACCTGGTAGTGTCTCTCACCTACCAGGTAGTGTCTCTCACTAACCTGGTAGTGTCTCACATCAACCTGGTAGTATCTCTCACCAACCTGGTAGTGTCTCTCAACAACCAGGTAGTGTCTCTCACCAACCTGGTAGTGTCTCTCACCAACCAGGTAGAGTCTCTCACCAACCTGGTAGTGTCTCTCACCAACCAGGTAGTGTCTCTCACCAACCAGGTAGTGTCTCTCACCGATCCAGGTAGTGTCTCTCACCAACCTGGTAGTATCTCTCACCAACCAGGTAGTGTCTCTCACCAACTTAGTAGTGTCTCTCACCAACCTGATAGTGTCTCTCAACATCCAATTAGTGTCTCTCACCCACATGGTAGTGTCTCTCAACAACCAGGTAATGTCTCTCGCCAACCAGGTAGTGTCTGTAACCAACCAGGTAGTGTCTCTCACCAACCTGGTAATGTCTCTCGCCAACCAGGTAGTGTCTCTCACCAACCTGGTAGTGTCTCTCACCAACCTGATTGTGTCTGTCACCAAACTGGTAATGTTTCTAACCAACCTGGTAGTGTTTCTCACCAACCAGGTAGTGTCTCTCACCAACCAGGTAGTGTCTCTCACCAACCAGATAGTGTCTCTCACCAACCAGGTACCTTCTCTCACCAACCTGGTAGTGCCTCACACCAACCAGGTAGTGTCTCTCACCAACCTGGTAGTGTCTCTCACCCACCAGGTAGTGTCTCTTGCCAACCTGGTAGTGTTTCTCAACAACCAGGTTGTGTCTCTCACCAACCAGGTAGCGTCTCTCACCAACCTGGTAGTGTCTCTCACCAACCTGGTAGTGTCTCTCACGAATCAGGTAGTGTCTCTTACCAACCTGGTAGTGTCTCTCACCGAGCAGGTACTTTCTCTCACCAACCTGATAGTGCCTCGCACCAACCAGGTAGTGTCTCTCACCAACCTGGTAGTGTCTCTCACCAACCAGGTAGTGTCTCTCACTAACCTGGTAGTGTCTCTAACCGATCCAGGTAGTGTCTCTCACCAACCTGGTAGTATCTCTCACCAACCAGGTAGTGTCTCTAGCCCACCAGGTAGTGTCTCTCACGAACCTAGTATTGTCTCTCACCAAACTGGTAGTGTCTCTCACCAACCTGGTAGTGTCTGTCACCAATCTGGAAGTGTCTTTCACCAAGCAGGTAGTTTCTCTCACCAACCAGGTAGTGTCTCTCACCAACCAGGTACTTTCTCTCACCAACCTGATAGTGCCTAGCACCAACCAGGTAGTGTCACTCACCAACCTGGTAGTGTCTCTCACCAACCAGGTAGTGTCTCTTACCAACATGGTAGTGTCTCTCACCAACCAGGTACTTTCTCTCACCAACCCGGTAGTGCCTCGCACCAACCAGGCAGTGTCTCTCACCAACCTGGTAGTGTCTCTCACCAACCAGGTAGTATCTCTCACCAACCTGGTGGTGTCTCTCACCAACCAGGTACTTTCTCTCGCCAACCAGGTAGTGTCTCGCCAACCTGGTAGTGTCTCTCTCCAACCTGGTAGTGTCTCTCACCAACCAGGTAGTGTCTCTCACCAACCAGGTAGTGTCTCTCGCCAACCTGGTAGTGTCTCTCGCCAACCAGGTACTTTCTCTCACCAACCTGGTAGTGCCTCGCACCAACCAGGTAGTGTCTCTCACCAACCTGGTAGTGTCTCTCACCAACCTGGTAGTGTTTCTCACCAACAAGGTAGTGTCTCTCACCAACTTGGTAGTGTCTCTCACCAACCAGGTAGTGTCTCTCAACATACAGGTAGTGTCTCTCACCAACCAGGTAGTGTCTCTCACCAACCAGGTAGTGTCTCTCACCAACCAGGTAGTGTCTCTCACCAACCAGGTAGTGTCTCTCACCAACCAGGTAGTGTCTCTCACCAACAAGGTAGTGTCTCTCACCAACCTGGTAGTGTCTCACACCAACCTGATAGTATCTCTCACCAACCAGGTAGTGTCTCTCAACATCCAGGTAGTGTCTCTTACCGATCCAGGTAGTGTCTCTCACCAACCTGGTAGTATCTCTCACCAACCAGGTAGTGTCTCTAGCCCACCAGGTAGTGTCTCTCACCAACCTAGTAGTGTCTCTTACCAACCTGATAGTGTCTCTCAACATCCAAGTAGTGTCTCTCACCCACCTGGTAGTGTCTCTCAACAACCAGGTAGTCTCTCTCACCAACCTGGTAGTGTCTCTCGCCAACCAGGTAGTGTCTCTCACCAACCTGGTAGTGTCTCTCACCAACCTGGTAGTGTCTCTCACCAACCTAGTTGTGTCTGTCACCAACCAGGTAGTTTCTCTCACCAACCAGGTAGTGTCTCTCACCTACCTGGTAATGTCTCTCGCCAACCAGGTAGTGTCTCTCACGAACCTAGTATTGTCTCTCACCAACCTGGTAGTGTCTCTCACCAACCTGGTAGTGTCTGTCACCAATCTGGAAGTGTCTTTCACCAAGCAGGTAGTTTCTCTCACCAACCAGGTAGTGTCTCTCACCAACCAGGTACTTTCTCTCACCAACCTGATAGTGCCTAGCACCAACCAGGTAGTGTCACTCACCAACCTGGTAGTGTCTCTCACCAACCAGGTAGTGTCTCTTACCAACCTGGTAGTGTCTCTCACCAACCAGGTACTTTCTCTCACCAACCCGGTAGTGCCTCGCACCAACCAGGCAGTCTCTCTCACCAACCTGGTAGTGTCTCTCACCAACCAGGTAGTATCTCTCACCAACCTGGTGGTGTCTCTCACCAACCAGGTACTTTCTCTCACCAACCAGGTAGTGTCTTTCACCAACCTGGTGGTGTCTCACCAACCAGGTACTTTCTCTCGCCAACCAGGTAGTGTCTCTCGCCAACCTGGTAGTGTCTCTCACCAACCTGGTAGTGTCTCTCACCAACCAGGTAGTGTCTCTCACCAACCAGGTAGTGTCTCTCACCAACCAGGTAGTGTCTCTCACCAACCAGGTAGTGTCTCTCACCAACCAGGTACTTTCTCTCACCAACCTGGTAGTGCCTCGCACCAACCAGGTAGTGTCTCTCACCAACCTGGTAGTGTCTCTCACCAACCTGGTAGTGGTAATTTCATCAACACAAGACAGAACACGAAACAATGGGTATTGAAATGCAAGTGATTGTAGAAAGCCTATTGGTCCATATTTCTTGATGCTTCTATATTGGAGCGGAGTCTTGAGGTGGGTAGAATATAGTTGTGCATTAATTGGCTGTTGATTGCTGGTGTTGACTTCTTAATGTGCAGTGCCTCGCAAACGTCAAGCCGTCTGCTATCGCTGTATCTATCGATGATTTCTGTGTTGTTTACTAGGATTTCTCTGGCGATGGTTTGGTTGTGGGAAGAGATTATATGTTCCTTAATGGAGCCCTGTTGTTTATGCATCGTTAAACGCCTAGAAAGAGATGTTGTTGTCTTGCCTATATACTGGGTTTTTTGGAGCTTACAGTCCCCAAGTGGGCATTTAAAGGCATAGACGATGTTAGTCTCTTTTAAAGCGTTCTGCTTTGTCTGGAGAGTTTCTCATGAGTAGGCTGGCCGTTTTTCTGGTTTTATAGTAAATCGTCAGTTGTATCCTCTGATTTTTGTCTGTAGGGATAACGTTTCTATTAGCAATATCTTTCACGACCCTTTCCTCCGTTTTATGAGCTGTGGAAAAGAAGTTCCTGTAAAATAGTCTAATAGGGGGTATAGGTGTTGTGTTAGTTGTCTCTTCAGAGGTTGCATGGCGTTTCACTTTTCTTCTT
The DNA here is from genome assembly GCF_040958095.1 of Procambarus clarkii. Lineage (NCBI taxonomy): Eukaryota > Metazoa > Arthropoda > Malacostraca > Decapoda > Cambaridae > Procambarus > Procambarus clarkii. The sequence continues at coordinate 5,262,668 of NC_091223.1, forward strand.
ATGATGTCTTCGACGAAATGGTTTCTCCAATGGTTTCGTCGAAGACATCATAAGAAGGAAAGTGAAACGCCATGCAACCTCTGAAGAGACAACTAACACAACACCTATACCCCCTATTAGACTATTTTACAGGAACTTCTTTTCCACAGCTCATAAAACGGAGGAAAGGGTCCTGAAAGATATTGTTAATAGAAACGTTATCCCTACAGACAAAAATCAGAGGATACAACTGACGATTTGCTATAAAACCAGAAAAACGGCCAGCCTACTCATGAGAAACTCTCCAGACAAAGCAGAACGCTTTAAAAGAGACCAACGTCGTCTATGCCTTTAAATGCCCACTTGGGGACTGTAAGCTCCTAAAAACCCAGTATATAGGCAAGACAACAACATCTCTTTCTAGGCGTTTAACGATGCATAAACAACAGTGCTCCATTAAGGAACATATAATCTCTTCCCACAACCAAACCATCGCCAGAGAAATCCTAGTAAACAACACAGAAATCATCGATAGATACAGCGATAGCAGACGGCTTGACGTTTGCGAAGCACTGCACATTAAGAAGTCAACACCAGCAATCAACAGTCAATTAATGCACAACTATATTCTACCCACCTCAAGACTCCGCTCCAATATAGAAGCATCAAGAAATATGGACCAATAGGCTTTCTACAATCACTTCCATTTCAATACTCATTGTTTCGTGTTCTGTCTTGTGTTGATGAAATTAATACCCTATTAAATACCACCTCACCCCATCCACCTCATTTAAAAGTAGATATAAACAAATCGGAGATATGTAAGTTCTATTCAGTTGTGTATGTGTAAAGTCTTTGAAAATGTAATAAGTTTTACGAAACGCGCTCAAGTGTCGCGTCAGACTAGAAATAAAAATGAATTTTGGAGAATTGATTTTTGAATTACCTCCAACAGTGAAAAGAAATGTACGGAAGATGGAGAAAATTCGTGTTAGAATTATTAATCTTACTTTTTCGGTCATATTTAATAATATATATATATACATATATATATATATATATATATGTCGTACCTAGTAGCCAGAACTCACTTTTTGGCCTACTATTCAAGGCCCGATTTGCCTAATAAGCCAAGTTTTCATGAATTAATTGTTTTTCGACTACCTAACCTACCTAACCTAACCTAACCTAACTTTTTCGGCTACCTAACCAAACGTAACCTATAAAGATAGGTTAGGTTAGGTTAGGTAGGGTTGGTTAGGTTCGGTCATATATCTACGTTAATTTTAACTCCAATAAAAAAAATTGACCACATACATAATGAAATGGGTAGCTTTATCATTTCATAAGAAAAAAATTAGAAAAAATATATTAATTCAGGAAAACTTGGCTTATTAGGCAAATCGGGCCTTGAATAGTAGGCCAAAAAGTGAGTTCTGGCTACTAGGTACGACATATATATATATATATATATATATATATATATATATATATATATATATATATATATATATATATATATATATGTGTGTGTGTGTGTATATCACGAAAATAAACACGTGATTAAGAATGTGACAATGTCAGACCACGGAGGAAAATGAAACAGGAATTTCCTTAACTACTTTCGTATATTAAATACATTAAATATTAAATATTAAATTATAATATAAATTATATTATAAATTATAATATAAATTAAATTATAATATACTATTATAGTATATTAAATATTAAATTATATATAAATGATTCCTTTTGATTCCTTCTGAAGATGTATTTAATATACGAAAGTACTTAAGGAAATTCCTGTTTCATTTTCCTCCGTGGTCTGACATTGTCATATATATATATATATATATATATATATATATATATATATATATATATATATATATATATATACATATTCATATATGTGTGCATATCACGAAAATAAACACGTGATTAAAAATGTGACAGTGTCAGACCACGGAGGAAAATTGAAACAGGAATTTCCTTAATTACTTTCGTATATTAATACATCTTCAGAAGGAGGTAACTCCTTCTGAAGTTGTATTAATATACAAAAGTACTTAAGGAAATTCCTGTTTCAGTTTTCCTCCACGGTCTGACACTGTCATATACACACACACACACATACACAGGGCGCAGAGGCACAGGGCGAGAGGGGAAAACCAGGAAGTCACAGCTCCCAACACAACACCCCCCAGAGGCGAAGGGGGAACCCACAACCAGCTACCCAGTAACACCAGAAGGGAAGACAACCCCGCTTCCCTCCTCTGCATAGAAACCCCCCCTACCCCAAACCCTCCCTGCCCCCACTCAAATGTTCAGCCAAATCTCCCTCCCCCCACACCCAATCCCCACCCTTCTACCCCTCCCCTCCTCCCGAGTCCTCCCTCGCCCCCGTTCCTTCCCGTCCTCCCTCCCCTTTCACCCTATACCCTCCCTGTCCCTCCCCCTTCACTGGATCCCCCGCCCCTCATCCCAGTATCCTCTGAGACCCTGTTATCCACCTCACAGGTCCTCACACCCACGGAACAGCCTCCCCCACCAGCAGAACACTCACCAAGGAGGCGATTTGAGAAGGGACAGAAGAAAGTTAGCCTCAAAGCGATGTACACTAACATAGATGGAATTACAAATAAAGCAAATGAGCTTGGAGAACGGGTACTAGAGGAAAACCTAGACATAATAGCCCTCACAGAAACAAAGCTCACGAAAACGATAACAGATGCAGTGTTCCCACAGGACTATTATGTTATGAGGAAAGAGAGGGAAGGAAGAGGTGGGGGTGGTGTAGCTCTGCTGGTAAGAAAAGGCTGGGATTTTGAGGAGATGGATATTCAGGGCTGTGAAGGTTTCAGTGACTACATAGCAGGTACTGTAACAAATGGGAGGAAAAAAATTATAGTCGTAGTCATATATAATCCACCACCAAATGACAGAAGACCTAGACAGGAATATGATAGAAACAACATGGCCACCATTAACATAATAGAAAGAGCAGCTTCTGTTGCTAGCAGGAATGGATCTGGACTACTAATTATGGGAGACTTCAACCATGGGAAGATAGATTGGAAGAACAGAGACCCGCATGGAGGACCAGAAACATGGAGAGCTAAGCTGCTGGACGTGGCAACAAGAAACTTTCTAAGCCAGCACATCAAAGAACCAACAAGAATGAGAGGAGAAGATGAACCAGCAATGCTTGATTTGATATTTACCCTAAATGAGTGGGATATAAGGGAAGTTAAGATGGAAGCGCCCTTGGGAATGAGTGACCACAGTGTATTGAACTTTGAGTACTTGGTAGAGCTAGGACTTATCTCCCCCCAAAAAGAACTAGGAATCAAAAGGCTGGCATACCGAAAGGGGAATTATGAACAGATGAGAAGTTTCCTAAGTGAAATACATTGGGACACAGACCTCAAAGATAAGTCTGTACAGGGTATGATGGACTATGTTACCCAAAAGTGTCAGGTGGCAGTAAACAGGTTCATCCCGGCCCAAAGGGAAAAATCCGAGAAGCAACAGAAGAATCCATGGTATAATAGGGCATGTATGGAAACGAAGAAACTGAACAAAAGGGCGTGGAGGAACTTCCGGAATAACAGAACACCAGAAAGCAGAGAGAGAGATACCAGAGAACCAGGAATGAGTACGTCAGGGTGAGAAGAGAAGCAGAGAAAAGTTTTGAAAATGATATAGCAAACAAAGCCAAGACCGAACCAAAGGTACTCCACAGTCACATCAGAAGGAAAACAACAGTGAAAGAACAGGTATTGAAACTTCATTGTTTCAATATCTTCATTGTTCTATTGTGAACAGGTATTGTTCACAATAGAACAAGGTGAGGTCACTGTGCTAGGAGAAAGGGAGGTAAACCAGGCGGCCTTGGAAGAGTTCGAAATTACGAGAGAGGAGGTGAAGAGACACCTGCTGGATCTGGATGTTAGAAAGGCTGTTGGTCCAGATGGGATCTCACCATGGGTACTGAAAGAGTGTGCAGAGGTACTTTGCTTGCCACTCTCCATAGTGTATAGTAAGTCACTGGAGACAGGAGACCTACCAGAAATATGGAAGAATGCAAATGTGGTCCCAATATACAAAAAGGGCGAGAGGCAAGAGGCACTGAACTACAGGCCAGTGTCCTTGACTTGTATACCATGCAAGGTGATGGAGAAGATCGTGAGAAAAAACCTGGTAACACATTTGGAGAGAAGGGACATCGTGACAAATCGCCAACATGGGGTCAGGGAGGGTAAATCTTGCCTTACAGGCTTGATAGAATTCTACGATCAGGTGACAAAGATTAAGCAAGAAAGAGAGGGCTGGGCGGACTGCATTTTGTTGGATTGTCGGAAAGCCTTTGACACAGTACCGCATAAGAGGCTGGTACATAAGCTGGAGAGACAGGCAGGTGTAGCTAGTAAGGTGCTCCAGTGGATAAGAGAGTATCTAAGCAATAGAAAGCAGAGAGTTACGGTGAGGGGTGAGACCTCCGATTGGCGTGAAGTTACCAGTGGAGTCCCACAGGGCTCTGTTCTCGGTCCTATCTTGTTTCTGATATATGTAAATGATCTCCCGGAGGGTATCGATTCATTTCTCTCAATGTTTGCGGACGATGCTAAAATTATGAGAAGGATAAAAACAGAAGAGGACTGTTTGAGGCTTCAAGAAGACCTAGACAAGCTGAAGGAATGGTCGAACAAATGGTTGTTAGAGTTTAACCCAACCAAATGTAATGTAATGAAGATAGGTGTAGGGAGCAGGAAGCCAGATACAAGGTATCATCTGGGAGAGGAAATTCTTCAGGCGTCAGAGAAGGAAAAAGATTTGGGGCCCTGATATCACGCCAGACCTGTCTCCTGCAGCACATATCAAGCGGATAACATCAGCGGCATATGCCAGGCTGGCCAACATACGAACGGCATTCAGAAACTTGTGTAAAGAATCATTCAGAACTTTGTATACTACATATGTCAGGCCAATCCTGGAGTATGCTGCCCCAGCATGGAGTCCATATCTAGTCAAGGATACGACTAAACTGGAAAAGGTTCAAAGGTTTGCCACCAGACTAGTACCCGAGCTAAGAGGTATGAGCTACGAGGAGAGACTACGGGAATTAAACCTCACTTCGCTGGAAGACAGAAGAGTTAGGGGGGACATGATCACCACCTTCAAGATTCTGAAGGGAATTGATAGGGTAGATAAAGACAGTCTATTTAACACAAGGGGAACACGCACAAGGAGGGGACACAGGTGGAAACTGAGTGCCCAAATGAGCCACAGAGATATTAGAAAGAACTTTTTTAGTCAGAGTGGTTGACAAATGGAATGCATTAGGGGGTGATGTGGTGGAGGCTGACTCCATACACAGTTTCAAGTGTAGATATGATAGAGCCCGATAGGCTCAGGAATCTGTACACCTGTTGATTGACGGTTGAGAGGCGGGACCAAAGAACCAGAGCTCATGTTATGGACCCAAGCCCAGCGTCCGAGCACGGAGCAGTGACGACCGCGCCATCTGTGGGTCAGCTCCCGAAACCCCCTCCAAATGCACGACGCCATCTAGTGAGGACGAGATATATCAGCCACAAAGGCTGGTTTCCCGTCCTGATCAGCTCATAACACAGCCGCTGCTGACCTCTGGTGAGGTGACGCTTAGACAGCAACGCCATCTATGGAGTGGATAGGTAGGCGTTTGTGTCTAAGCCTGTAAGTGAGTGTCTAGTGAGTTTGTGTCTAAGCCCAGAGTGTAACCAGTACTGATGACGTGTCTGATTACAGAGTCGACCTGGGACTGCTGGATTGGACGATAGTCAGTCTACCCAAGGCAGCCGTAGAACCTCCACGCATTTGCTGCTGAAGCTGTGAGTCACCCCCCGGATGAACACTGTTGTGTTAGCCTGCCTGTGACGTGTCAGTTGAGGAATTGTCGTACCCGGGGCTGACTGGTGGAGAAGACTAGCCACTGGGGTGTTGTGGTGAGGAGAGTGATCTGTGGAATCTCACGAGGCTCCTGCCTAGGGCTCGCAACCCTAGTATCGGTCGTGGAGTGGCCTAACAAGCGTTGCTGATTAGAACCTGCCAGCTACAGGCTGGATTTGTGGCTGACGGCCTCCACGACAGTGCACCCAGTGGGACGGTGATTTGGCTGGCCTGTGGCCGGGGTAGACTCGCTAAGAGAATCTAAGGGTTCATCGAGAGGCCACAAGAAGAAAACCAGGGCTACTCGTCTTGAGCACCGTTAAGCAGAGCATCCTGTGTCTTCGAAGAAGAAGTTATTGTAAATAAGTGTAGTAATAGCAACCCCGCTTGTGACTGGTTATATGTTTATTTATGGTGATGGAATAATTATATATTTAAGTTTAAGTGCAGTTTTATGCCTTCCCCTTTAATTTACTTGCGTTACGGAACGCACCCCTTGAAAGCCACTACTAGTTTGGGGCCGGATACCCAGACTCTACTAACATCAGAGAAAGAACCCAGTTGCGACCCAAGAGGGCCGTAACATAATTGACATCCCCAGCGGGATTCGACCCCTTGTCAAGAATGTTTGACAGGGGTGGTGAAGTGGCGTAATCCCTGTAAATAATTCCCCCTGTGTGTGACTATTAGGACGTTATACGTCCTGAGCGGTGCTCGGAGTGATTCAGTGCAATATTGTGTAGTGCGGTGCTCGCTGTGATTAAGTGCAATATTGTGTAGTGCGGTGCTCGCTGTGATTAAGTGCAATATTGTGTAGTGCGGTGCCCGGTGTAATTACGTGCAATATTGGCACTTGAGGCGCTAGGTTCGATAAAGTGCAATATTGACGTAGAACAGTGCTCGGTGCGTTAAGTGCTAACGTGAAAGCGGTGTGTTAAGTGCTAGTGTTCCATCTCAGTGACAATAGCAGAAAAGGTGACCATCGACGATCTGGAAGATGTTCAGGCCTTTCTGAACAGGGAGGACTGTCTTGCCAGATTAAAATATCTGGGGAAACAAGAACTCGTCTTAGTTAGTGCCTACCTGGAGATCAAGATACATGCCAGTGATTCCCGCGTGGAGATCTTGTCCAAGGTTCACCGGCATTTAAAGGCCGAGGAAAAACAGGAAGGTGAGGCACAAGGTACAAAAGAAAGTGAAGAAGTCGCTTCCACTGAAAAGGAAGATAAAGGCAGAGACATTGACAGTGATGCAGGTGAGCTAAATATAAGTTTACTTACAGTCAAAATGCGTGCCTTAGAGATAAATCGCGAGATAGAATGGAAGAAGTTAGAATTAGAACGAGAATTAAAAGATAAAGAAATGGAGATGAAAAATAAAGAAATGGAGATGAAAGATAAAGAATTGGCGATGAGGCGTTTAGAACTAGAAAGAGAAGAAAGAAGAGAAGAGAGAGAGAGAGAGAAGAAAAAGAAAGAGAGAGACAACATGAGCTAGAAGTATTGCGGTTAGGCGGTGGGAGGCAAAGAATGGAAACGAGTGGTTTCGATCCGGTAAGGAACATCAAAATGGTCCCGAAGTTCAACGAGAAGGAAGTTTCGAAGTTCTTCGCGGCCTTCGAGAAAGTCGCAGCCTCTTTGGAGTGGCCAAAGGAGAATTGGGCCATCATGATACAGTCTGTCTTGACTGGGAAGGCCCAAATCGCCTACTCCACATTGTCCCTTGATGACTCTGGCGATTACGACAAGGTGAAGAAGGTCGTGCTCATGGCGTACCAATTGGTACCTGAGGCTTACAGGCAGAAGTTCAGGAACCTGAAAAAGACCTCAGAGCACACTTTCACCGAATTCGCCACCATCAAGGAGCGGCTTTTCCAGGAGTGGTGTGCCTCTCGGAAGGTGGAGACCAAAGAAGACCTCGAGCAGCTCATACTGTTAGAGGACTTCAAAGACTGTCTGTCTGGAGACCTGAAGACATACTTAGAAGAGCAGCAGGTGGAGACCTTGAGTGCGGCAGCCACCATGGCTGAAGAGTACATCCTAACGCATAGCCCTTCTGCTAAGTATGTCCAGAGGAATTACCCACGCCGGTTTGACAAACCTCATCAGGAAGAGGAGAGGCCCGTCCCACAAAGCGCTAAGAAGACGCCCCCAAGTAGCCCTCGAAGGACTAGTCCTAGCAGCCCGAAACACCGGAGTCCGAGGAGGAATATGGTGTGCTGGACTTATGGGCAGAAAGGGCATGTAGCTGCTATGTGCCGAGGCAGAAGAGGTAGCAGCGCACGTAAGGAGGTCATGTTGATGAGCTGTGTGACACTACCAGCAGGAAGCCAGTCTACGACTACACAGGAAGAACCAAGATTGTTTTCCCCTCACACTTCAAGCGGGTATGTAACGAGTGATCATACTGGTAGATCAGTTGTAGTGCTCAGAGATAGTGGAGCAGCCCAGTCCCTGATCGTGAAAAACTCGTTACCCGAGGAAGTGAGTGTGGAAGGGAGACAAAAGGTTATCCTGGTTGGGTTTCCTAGGACGCAGTACATCGCCCCCTTAGTGCCGGTACATCTCGACTCGCCTTACTTCAGCGGCACATGTACGTTGGCAGTAGTCGATACCCTCCCTATAGCTGGGATTGACTTGGTACTAGCCAACGACTTGGTGACAGATTGGAGCAACAATCATCCCAAGATTGTGGACGAGTCAGCCGGAACAGCAAGGTCCGAGGTAACGGCAGGCATTGGTAATATCCAGGTACAGACAGACCCAGAATTAAATATGTTTAATCCTTCCTCTCACCTACAGATTGACAACATCCTAGCAGAGTCTCCTGATTCTTTTCCCAATAAGGAACATGAGGTTACGATGGCAGAGGCAACTGAGCATGAAGAGAGGTCTCGTGTGCAAGCACCCACGGATACCAACGAGTCTGGAGCAAAGGCGGATGAGTACTTGCGGTATGGCAAGGTACAGCGTTCATTGAACCGGCCAGAGATTCCCCAGACGTCGGAGGTATGTGAGGTATGTGCGAAGGTTTTAGTGCCCTCTTTGGTCCAAACCAGGCTAATGGATGTAGCCGGCTATGGACATTACAGGCTCAGGAAGCTTATCCCTCGGTTGGCCATATGTTTCTTAGCAGTATTTTGTTTTGTTCTCGTGTGTGTTCTCGGTAAGGACCGGTGGACGACCCGACAGATGATGGCTCCCTTGAACATCGCGAAGAGATCCCAGGGATTGGAGACGTGCACTGTGAGTGTTGCAGTCAAAGAAGGGACCTGGAAGGTGATGGTAGATACAGGAGGTACGAGATGTGATATTATGAGTGACTGTTTCCGACAGGTTGACACCCCCCCGTGTGATTGCTGAGCTGGGATGCAGCTTTATACGGAACGTTGGTCGACCTGACGGTGGCAGAGCGAATGCCATCCTTGATGTACGAGCAGCCCTGTTGGGACTAGGTGTGGGCCTAATGGAGGTATATGCTGTAAGTACGGTCTTACCCACTGTCGCTGTCACTCTAAATTATCAGACCCCTGTATTCCACGTTCCCGTTCCCGGTACTAGAAATGCCGTCTGTAACCCGCCATCAACGGTGTCACGACACAGGGAGGTGTCGAGTCGCCCGAGATCGAGTCTATACCGATCCTTACTCGAGACACGAGAGATGTGAGATTATGCCCCTGCTTGACATGGCAGTGGAGGTGTGGACGGTTACATCAGGCAGGTCATCGCCTTCCATCTTCAAGTTCCCTTCGTGCCAGGGTTTCTCCTTAGGACAGTTCTGTGGACAAGACAGCCTCGCCACTCCAGTTTATAGTGTATGTGAGTCCATTTGGAGTTGTATCCGCGTACTAATTTGGTTTGTGTTTTTCTTTATAGAACCCCAAACCAAATTCTTTTTGGTGGGGAGGTGTTACGGACCCAAGCCCAGCGTCCGAGCATGGAGCAGTGACAACCGCGCCATCTGTGGGTCAGCTCCCGAAACCCCCTCCAAATGGACGACGCCATCTAGTGAGGACGAGATATACCAGCCACGGGGGCTGGTTTCCCGTCCTGATCAGCTCATAACACAGCCGCTGCTGACCTCTGGTGAGGTGACGCTTAGACAGCAACGCCATCTATGGAGTGGATAGGTGGGCGTTTGTGTCTAAGCAAATAAGTGAGGTGCCCTAGAGTGTAACCAGTACTGATGACGTGTCTGATTACAGAGTCGACCTGGGACTGCAGGATTGGACGATGGTCAGTCTACCCAAGGCAGCAGTAGAACCTCCACGCATTTGCTGCTGAAGCTGTGAGTCACCCCCTGGATGAACACTGTTGTGTTAGCCTGCCTGTAACGTGGCAGTTGAGGAATTGTCGTACCCGGGGCTGACTGGTGGAGAAGACTAGCCACTGGGGTGTTGTGGTGAGGAGAGTGATCTGTGGAATCACACGAGGCTCCTGCCTAGGGCCCGCAACCCTAGTATCGGTCGTGGAGTGGCCTAACCAGCGTTGCTGATTGGAACCTGCCAGCTACAGGCTGGATTTGTGGTTGACGGCCTCCACGACGGTGCACCCAGTGGGACGGTGATTTGGCTGGCCTGTGGCCGGGGTAGACTCGCTAAGAGAATCTAAGGATTGGTCGAGAGGCCACAAGAAGAAAACCAGGGCTACTCGTCTTGAGCACCGTTTAGCAGAGCATCCTGTGTCATCGAAGAAGTTATTGTAAATAAGTGTAGTAATAGCAACCCTGCTTGTGACTGGTTATATGTTTATTTATGGTGATGGAATAATTATATATTTAAGTTTAAGTGCAGTTTTATCCCTTCCCCTTTAATTTACTTGCGTTACAGAACGCAACCCTTGAAAGCCACTACTAGCTTGGGGCCGGATACCCAGACTCTACTAACATCAGAGAAAGAACCCAGTTGCGACCCAAGAGGGCCGTAACAGCTCAACCCCCGCAAACACAACTAGGTGAGTACACACACACACACACACATATATATATTATATATATATATATATATATATATATATATATATATATATATATATATATGTATATACATATATATATAACATATATATATATACATATATATATATACATATATATATATACATATATATATATACATATATATATATATATATATATATATATATTTATATATATACATATATATATACATATATATATACATATATATATACACATATATATACACATATATATATATACATATATATATATATATGTATATATATATATATATATATATATATATATATATATATATATATATATATATGTATATATATATATGTATATATATATATGTTATATATATATATATATATATATATATATATATATATATATATATATATATATATATATATATGTCGTACCTAGTAGCCAGAACTCACTTCTCAGCCTACTATTCAAGGCCCGATTTGCCTAATAAGCCAAGTTTTCCTGAATTAATATATTTACTATAATTTTTTTCTTATGAAATGATAAAGCAACCCCTTTTCTCTATGTATGAGGTCAATTTTTTTTATTGGAGTTAAAATTAACGTAGATATATGACCGAACCTAACCAACCCTACCTAACCTAACCTATATTTATTGGTAAGGTTAGGTTAGGTAGCCAAAAAAAGCTAGGTTAGGTTAGGTTAGGTAGGTTAGGTAGACGAAAAAACATTAATTCATGAAAACTTGGCTTATTAGGCAAATCGGGCCTTGAATAGTAGGCTGAGAAGTGCGTTCTGGCTATTAGGTACGACATATATATATATATATATATATATATATATATATACATATATATATACATATATATTTATATATGTATATATATATATATATATATACATATATATTTATATATGTATATATATATATATATATATATATATATATATATATATATATATATATATATATATATATATATATATATACATATATATATATATATATATATATATATATATACATATATATATACATATATATTTATATATATATATATATATATATATATATATATATATATATATATATATATATATATATTTATATATATATAAATTTTCTCTAATTTTTTCTTATGAAATGATAAAGCCACCCATTTCATTATGTATGAGGTCAATTTTTTTTATTAGAGTTAAAATTAACGTAGATATATGACCGAACCTAACCAACCCTACCTAGTTAAACGAACTAGGGGGTTTCAGTTCCTGAACCGATTATGTGCCTCTGTAACCCTTTACACCACCGCCCACGAGATGGGTATGGGGGTGCATAACAAAAAAAAAATGACAATTGAGCATTGGTTACATGCAGGGTACTACATGTACTAAGGTTACTTGTCACAGGTTGTAGAGTTTCTCCAGCTCCTCAGATGGTGGGCAGGAACCGTGGATGCGGTGAGAATTTCATCTCTGAATCTCCATACTAATATCCCGGAGCCGTTTTGGCGCCAATAATTATTTTTATCAGGAACGTTGCTAGAGAAGGACGTACTTTCTCGTGCTAAGGCCAAGCACCGGGAAATACCACATGCAATGTTACTAAAGTCACGCTCATCGTCGTGCTGTCTTTCCAGGTGCCGTGCGTAGTGTCATTCGTCATCTATTTGTACCTATGCTTCCAGGAACTGCAGCTAGGGTATTGAGAGGTTTCAGCGTTGAGGGAAACCTTAAATTCAAAATTCTGAGGAATTAGCAGTGAACAGTGAAGGACAGTCTCGTGTACCGTGTAACACCGTGTACCGTCATATCCTATGGTACCGTGTCAAGTGGATGGGCGTGGTACCGCATTCCAGCTGTGTCTGTATGTGATCTGCTGTGTGCGCACTCCTGGCTGCCTTAAGCCGGCGTGTCCGCGCCACCTGGTCTGTGTGTGGAGCTATCCCCGTGGTCTAGGACCCCGTGTTCCAACCTATCACATGTACGAAGTGAGGACACCTACTTCATCATCCAGCAGCAGCAGCAGAGTGGGATTGAGGTTGACTTGTATGTATGTATGTGTGTATGGCGGGCCAGCGAGATTGATGTAAGTACACTGTTTCCGTTTTGGGTAATAATACTCTGAAGCTGGGTTCGCACCCAGTGTTCCGTCTGTCCTCTGTCCCTGTCGACCACCTGGTGAGGTGAATGGGAATTGGAGACGTGTGACTTTACCCTGTTTGACGTCATCAAGTTGAGGTGGAGCCCAACTGTGAGGTTGACGTGTGTGAGGACACAAAGGAGTCTAGCCCTCGCTTCAGTAGGGGACGGACGTGTTGAATCGGCGCTCCGGCTGTTGGTGTTTGTTTACCAATTTGGCCGGTTGAGGGCGGGTGTGTCTCTGCCTGCCTGTGCTGACGTGGAGTTCGCGATGGGGGTACCCCTCCCCCCTATACTGCGGGCTCAGTCTGTGGGCCTCGAATTTTCCGGCCGGGCTGGGTACCCAGAGATAGCGCTGGTGTGTGGTTTGCTTCATGTCCCTGTGATCAACATTTATAGTGTCGAGCTGGTGACGGCTCGTCGAGCGATATTGAAGTTTACCGAGGAATTGGCATATTGCAACTTTCTCCTTCGTTACGAGGGGCGGAGATTGCCCCTGCCAGATGGTGCGGGCACTGTCACTATCTGATCAGAGTGGTGCCCTCACGTACGTCAGTGTGCATGGGGCTCCGTTGGAGTTTTCAGAGAGTCTGCTACGGCGGTACTTAGGCCGGTATGGCACAGTGGTTAGTGTGCGGGTAAACATGGTGTCTTCCAGTCCACTTAAGGGTGTGAGGACTAACATTCGCACCCTGGGCATGAGGCTCCGGGAAGATATTCGTTCTCTGTGCGGCTTATGGGCTACAACGTTCGGGTGTTTTATGCCCGCCAGCCTCGGACGTGTTATTGTTGTGGCCTCTTGGGCCATCAGGCTGCTGACTGTTCTGCGCCTGCCATTGCACCCGTGAACCTCTTCAGTGAGGAGGATTTTCCACCGCTTCCTGTGGAGGAGGATTCAGTGGATGTGGACGTCTCTTCAGCCGCTGATGTGCCCCCTGTGTAGCCTGTAGCGCCGCCTGGTGCGCCCCCTGTTGTTGTCGCCTCTCCTCAAGAGGTTGTGGCGTCGCAGGGTGCTCGTCCTGCTCCGACTAGTGTCCCTGGGGTTCTTCAGACTGCCTGCTGCTCGATTCCCCCGTCCTCCAGTTCGTCCTCTGCTGCGTCTGACCCTGTCCCTGCTCCCTTGCCGGCTGTTCCGGCTTTACTGGGTGATGAGGTGGATCCGGCGCTTCCTCCTGTGCCTGGCCTGGTGCCCCATGTGGTTGAGGATGCTGCCGTTCTGCGACGTGCGTCGGTTCGCCCGGCTTGTGTTGCGCGTGTCTCTGAGTCGGCCTTTGGGTCTGATGATGTGCGGCCAGAGCCTAAGCGTTCCCGGCTTTCGTCTTCAGCTTGGGCTGACGTTGGCGATTTCGACGCTTGTGGATCTGCCGGCGACGGAGGGGTGGCTCCAGTTGCGTTGCAGACTATGGTGGTGGCGGAGGTGCATTTGCCTGAGGGTGCCAGTGCCGGTGTTTCGGCCTCCACTTCAGATTTGGTGTCTGCGGTTCCTGCTTCGGGTGCGTCGCCTGCCTCGGATGGCTCCGGTTCTTCGTGGGGGGTGGTTCCCCCTGCTGAGGTTCGCGGTGAGCGAGGTGGCCTGGTGATGGTGTTGAAAAAGACTGCTCGCTCTGGGGGTTCTGTAACCCCTTCCTCGGTCCCCGTTTCATCGACTGCGGTCTCGACGCCTCTTCCGTCTCCGGCCATCTCTTCAGTGTCTCCTGCGGTCTCGGTGGGGACGTTACCATCTCGTTGCTTGTCCCTTGCTCCTGTGCGTACGGCGACGCGGCCGTCCCGACAGCCCTCGTACGCTTCGTCGGTGTCATCTGCTACCTCGAAGGACGTGGCTTGCGCTCCCCAGCCTCGTTATGCGACATGCGTCGGTGAGCTTCAGGAGTGGCCGTTTCCACCTGATCTGGAGGTTCCCGAGTTTATGCTGGGCCCACGGCGGCAGGGGGATCGTCCCCCCACCAACTTGGAGTATTTGATTTGAGAGGCCTATAAGCGACGGTATCCTTGGGATTCGTTCCCTGATAAATATATTCCTGTCTTTGAGATATGTATTCCTCACTCATGATTCCTTTGTGTATTGTGGTGCATGGTTGTGGGGTGCGGGTCGGGTGTGTGTGTGTGTGGGGTGGGGCAGGTTTGTTTCCCGGTTCCTGCGTGCTCCGGTTTGTGGTTATGGGTTGGTGTGGCTTGTGTGTGTGTCCGGTTCCTGTGCGGTCGGGGGTTTGATTGGTGTGTGTCTGGTTGTGGATGTCGTGCGCTTATGTTATGCTTTGTGGTTCTATGTTTTTTTTATGTTGCTGCTTGTGCGCTTGTTTGTGTCGTGTTAAATGCCCTTCAGGCTGTTGGCGTGACCCGGTCTGGGTTTATGCTTTTTGTCGAGTTTTGCCATTGTGCTTTTCTTTGTTTGTTGTATATTTGTTCCTTTCTAGTTGTTATTTTTATTATTAGTGTTACTGTTATTATTATTGTTATTATTATTATAAATATTTCGTTTTGTGTTGGTGCCTCTCCGAGTGTTTTTCTGGTGCTGGTAGCCTTGTTCTGAATATTTCATATTTTGGTGTGTTATTTCGGCATTGTATTCCACTGTGTTTTAAATTGCTTGTTGTGATTTGTTTGTAATTATTGTTGTTTTGTGGTCGGCCCTTCCGGTCGGCGTTTTTGTGTTTAGTACATTTGTTCCTTTATGTTTTTGCACGTTTGTGCTTTGTTATTTTGGTCTGTTCTATGTTATTGTTTACTTTTATTGTACTTATAAGCATGCTTGCATGTAAAAATAAATAAAAAAAAAAATATATATATATATATATATATATATATATATATATATATATATATATATATATATATATATATATATATATATAAAATGTGCCGTGTATGTAATTCTACTGTAATTTGATTCCCTTTTTCAGCAGTGAAAGTGGTAACAGGGAGGTTTCCCTAGGTTATAAATAATTATTTAATTATATTGGCCAGCGCTTATTTTACTGTTGTGTTGTATTAAAGTTGTGAACTATTGGGGAAGATAATTTACTTGGGACGTCATTTACAAGTTTTGCCGTGAGTGGCAAGGATGTACTGTGATGTACCATGTGTAAACTGTAGACTGGTTGTGTCCTTGGTGGAAGGCGTTGTGTACTGTGAAGGATTCCGTGAGAATTGAAGTCATTTAACGTCACCGGGAGTCACGATTTACTTAACGAGGTCATTGTTGTGTTGTTGAACTTCGTTGTGATTAACGTAGAGTCGTGTAACGGCAACAGTCACAGTGAAGTTCACGCAGTGGAGGAATTGTCAAGCGAAGACTAACGTAGTGTTAACGATTTAACGAACTGTCGTTAATTGATTGATTAACGTAAGGGGTTGACCGGTCTTTTATGATCGGAGTCAATTGCGCTGTAATTCGTTGGACTGATCAGATCTGTCTGCGGACAGAGTGATTAAGCATTCGTAGCTAATTAAAGAGAATTAGTAACCGCCACCTTGTGAATTCACCAGGTGTTGATGTTGTTGTTTACACAGTGTGTTGTAACCTTGTGTGTGGTACAGTAGTCTACCCTCGTTAAGGTAATTTTGTCGTATGACCGGAAGTGAACTGTCAGTTGAGAGACAGTAGGCTTTGTCAATACTCGTCTGAATTAATAGGCTGTTGTTTTCAGTAATTAATTGGGAACTACTCACCGAATGTTTGACTTTCAAGTTGATGTAATTATTTGGTGTAATTATTATTTGTAACTGGTGGGCACAAAGTAGTGCCCACCAGTGGGCACTACTTTGTTCAGTTAGTGTCATTAGTCAGTCAGCGACGACGGGATAAGGATACCGTGGGTCCATCAGGCTGTTGATTAGCTGTTCTTGAATGTGCCACTGGAGTGACAGTAAAGTAACGTAAACTCTTTGTTGTGGTAGTTCTAGTTTTTTTGTGAATAAATTGTTTGTTATAGAAAACGATCGTTTACGTCAAACCTTCCAATATTACTGTCCCACATGTCATGTTCTGCAACGCTTTGCCTGCTTATGTTCATATCAAGTCTGTATCTAAAGCTCGAGTCCATTGCACAGCACCACACTTCTATAAATAAGAAGTGAGAATCCGTCGGCTACCCTTTATTAGTTGTCAACTAGGTGGAGCCAGCGACCTAAGTGACAGGTGTTACCCGGGTGGTTTCGCCTGGCGGTTTGCTCCCGCGGTCCTATGATCTTAGGCTTTAAGATTAAATATCTGCCATTGGCAGCTCTTGCTGTTTAAGGTCTGCCTCTCTTGCGAGGTAGTTACGATTAACGTGACATCAGTAGGAATTAATTCTTTTGATAATTGTCAAAGAAAAAAATCTCACAATCGTCTGGGAATTGTCTACGAGCAGCCAGGTAGTGTCTGAGACCCCCCCTCCCCAGGCGGTGTCTTCTCGGCCCGTTCTCCCGAGCGTTCCCGCTACCATTTTCAGTACACCAGTTCTTAGTCTTAAGGAAACTATGCGTCAAAATGCGATGTACTATTAAAGTGAACGGGTTAGTCTTCGAGAAACTTAACCAAGTTATGCATAAGCCTTATATAACAATAAATAATTATGTATGAAATATCCAGTTCCCTTCAGATGTATGATTTCCAGCTGTCTTATTCTATACGTCATATCTCTGGTCATCCTCTTAGTTACTTGAACGATAAATACGTATTTGAGAATAATATTCAGCCCAGTAATTATACTAGACAGTGTCCAATGCAGTGAAATATGTGTCCAAGAAATCCAAGGGAGTAAATATGAGGAGTAAAAAATTTAAGGAATTCTCAGCCACAGACTCTTGGGAGAGACATTCACAGTTAGAATTTCATAAAATTAGAAAAACATTAAATCCAAGAAAACCACTTAACGCCTTACCCCTGAATACTTTGCAACGAAGATTAAAGCTGTTACACTGTAAAGCTAAAGGTAAAGACACTGTGTCCATGCCAGACCTCATTCACTGTGTGTACAAAAAATACAAATTACATCCTTTATCTTATTTCTAGTTTAAATTATATCCTGCCGATACAACTGTCAACATAACAGATATTTTAACTTTATATTAAACTTGTCAGGAATAAGTCACCGAGTTTGAAAGATGTACAAATACTGTTGTCATAGTAACAGTCAATAAATAAAAACTAATGACAGCATTCAGTACCCTAGTTTCACATATATATCTGGTTAATATTTTCTTATTGATTCTAACACCGCTAAAAACAATTGTAAATAATACAATAAATAACTTACCAGAGTCCCGTGCTACGCCAGAAGTGGTGGAAGTGGTCCCTGGCGAACCTGCCGTCAATAGCGACCTTGACGTGAGGGAAGCTTCCACTTGCTCTTCCTTCAACCCCCGAGTGCAGCACCTTGTTGTCCAGAGCTGGCTCCCGAGCCTCACCCTCCCGACGCAACACCGTGTTGTCCAGAGCTGGCTCCCGAGCCTCACCCTCCCGACGCAACACCGTGTTGTCCAGAGCTGGCTCCCGAGCCTCACCCTCCCGACGCAACACCGTGTTGTCCAGAGCTGGCTCCCGAGCCTCACCCTCCCGACGCAACACCGTGTTGTCCAGAGCTGGCTCCGGAGCCTCACCCTCCCGACGCAACACCGTGTTGTCCAGAGCTGGCTCCGGAGCCTCACCCTCCCGACGCAACACAGTGTTGTCCAGAGCTGGCTCCGGAGCCTCACCCTCCCGACGCAGCACCGTGTTGTCCAGAGCTGGCTCCCGAGCCTCACCCTCCCGACGCAGCACCGTGTTGTCCAGAGCTGGCTCCCGAGCCTCAGATGTCCCTACAACTGTTTCTACCACTTCGGCAGCTTCAGATTTATTGCTCCTTTGCTTATGAGAATGTTGCAAATAATTCAGACTGTTTTCTGCTTCTTTATTTAGGACTACATCATTATAGTATACACCTCGACCAGGTGGGCTATCATAAGCGACTTTTGAAGGAATATTTGGTGCTAAACCACCTGTCTGTGATAGTGATTTGTGTGCGAGAACACTAATATTCGTCGCCTCCTGGAGGATCAGCGCACGATTAATTGTGCCAGCAGGAAGTTCCTGAACTTCTCGCTGATAGTTTTCTTCCTGCGAGCGGTCACCATGATTGTCGAGGCCCGCCAGACCTTGCACCAGAGTCACTATTACCACAACACTCTCCAACATCATCAACGGTATCAACGCTCACCTGTATATTAACAATCAACCATATTATTACCCAATATTACTGAACTATGTCTTAATCATCAGTGTCATATCGAGGTTGTAATGTATGCCGACTAGTCATATATATACCACGGAGGAAGAATTGAAACAGGAATATCCTTAAGTACTTTCGTATATTAATACATCTTCAGAAGGAAAGAATTATTTACAAGTCAAGTATTGGACAAATATATATGCAGGAGAGAGAGGTGAGGTACACTGAAAAATGAATGGGAATTAGGTGGATACAAATAAGAGCCGCATAAGAACTGCAGAAGGCCTATTGGCCCATGCGAGGCAGTTCCTATTTATACCCATCCACAGGCCCACACACATGGATGACAATTTCATACGATAGTAAATATTTACAATGAATTAATGAGACAAATGTGTATCAATGATCCTACTCAAATCACCTTTAATTGATCTATCAAAAATAGATTTAAGTTATATAAACCACTGCTAATGTTCAAATTACATTTATTTGTAATGTGTATTAAAGCAGATTCAATTATGTTCCTGTTAAAAGTGAATTTAAATTCGTTATTAAAGCCATCTCCCAATCAATTCGGTGAGCATTTTCTGACAAATGATATATATATATATATATATATATATATATATATATATATATTAGTATATTTTGGTTCAAGAATTTGTAATCTTCTTGCATCTTGGGTTTTGTCTATTATACAAGTATTTTTGTTCAACATTTCTCTTGTTAGGGTGATGTCATGGACATGTCCCATGTGATTCCTAGGGGCACCAGATCGAAGATGACATATCAAACGCCTCGTCAGCTTGGTCGACGTCATACCTATGTACTTAGATTGAAGGTTACATCCTTCGTGGGGGCAAGTGTTCATGTATACAATGCTTGACTGCTGTAGAGGGTTCTCCGTCGGCTTCGGGCTGTTTTTGATAAGGAGTTCGGAAGTCTTCTTGGTTTTGTAGAATATTATCAGGTCTATGTTTTGGTTAGGAGTAATGCTTTTTACTTCTTTACGGATTATTTCTTTCATTATTCTTTCCTCTTTTTTTTATGTTCACTGTGCATGGTTGATTTGTAATATAATTTTATCGGAGGTATTGTGGTTTCTGTTCTAGGTTCAGGATTATACCATCGGTCCAAGTGTCTTCTTATAGTTTTCTTTCTGTGTCCCATGACTGCATCCTCCTGGAGGCCCCCATTGGCCCGCAAGCAACTGAGGAGGTCCTGGATGCAAAAATCACTCACCTAAGGATGATGTTGGACAGGAGTGAAAAGACTGATCCTCATGATGCTCTCCTCCTCGCAAGATGCCTATCCTTCCCTAAGTTCACTTACTTACTGAGGTGTTCTCCATCCTACAGCAGCCCTAAATAAACAAGTATGACACCCTTCTGAAGTCTACGCTGGAAAAAGTCCTGAACCTCCCATTGGACTACTCTCAATGGGAGCAAGCTACCCTCCCTTTAAGACTATAGTCTTAGTGTCAGCACAGCCTCTCAGATTGCTCTACCAGCCTTCATTTCCTCACCCCGTGTATCAAGCGACTTTATATGAGATATCCTTCTAAAACCTCTTAGTGATTCAGCAGAGATACACGATCCTGATTTTACTGAATACTCAAATCAGTGGGTTGCCCCTGAAGCCCCAGCACATAGATCCAACAAAAACAACTTTGGATAGGCAAACAGACCGAACAAAGAGCCAGAGTTCAACCCCCACAAGCACCAAGTACAGACAAAACTCTAACATATTTTCTCTTATAGTAGAGGTATATATATAGGTTCTAAGAATGATTGCAAAAATTAACTTTATAAGCAGTCTGTTCATTTGTGGGAGAGCAGTTTTACCTAATATTTTTTTGGTTATAAAACTACAATTTTTGAAGCTTGTTCATTTCTTATTAAAAACGTAAAATTTTCTTCAAACATTTTTAAGATTATATACAAAATAATTCCAACTGTCAACCTTATTTTAAGTATATTTTATCCCTACCATAACTTTAATTTCTTCTTAAAACTACACTAACATCTTCGTGTCCTTAATGTCACTTCGAACTAGTAACGAGAGCGTCTGCGTCTGCGTATGTTCAACACAATGGGTTAGTTTACTGCAGGCAACCTGCGCACGTATTTTCAACTCAATAGTTATCTACAGTAGTGCCTAATATGATTTTCTTAATTCCACCATCACTTAAATAAACATTAAATTAATGCAGTAACACACTGGTCAATGTTAACAAAATAATATTGAATAATTATATCATCACTCGGTATAAGCAAGTTTCATAGAGCAGAGAACAGTGAGCTGCCTGTCCTTAGTGACGGGTGCAGCTGAACTGGCCTCCCGTCCCCTTACCCGTGTCCACTGTAGTGGCTCCCACACCCCCCCCCCCAAGTGTCTACTGAAGAGGACTAACCACCCCAGTGTTCGCTGTACCTGCCTCCCACTCCCTCACCCCAGTGTTCGCTGTACCTGCCTCCCACTCCCTCACCCCACTGTTCGCTGTACCTGCCTCCCACTCCCTCACCCCAGTGTCCACTGTACCTGCCTCCCACTCCCTCACCCCAGTGTCCACTGTACCTGCCTCCCACTCCCTCACCCCAGTGTCCACTGTACCTGCCTCCCACTCCCTCACCCCAGTGACCACTGTACCTGCCTCCCACTCCCTCACCCCAGTGTCCACTGTACCTACCTCTCACTCCCTCACCCCAGTGTCCACAGTACCTGCCTCCCACTCCCTCACCCCAGTGTCCACTGTACCTGCCTCCCACTCCCTCACCCCAGTGTCCACTGTACCTGCCTCTCACTCCCTCACCCCAATGTCCGCTGTACCTGCCTCCCACTCCCTCACTCCAGTGTCCACTGTACCTGCCTCTCACTCCCTCACCCCAGTGTCCACTGTACCTGCCTCCCACTCCCTCACCCCAGTGTCCACTGTACCTGCCTCCCACTCCCTCACCCCAGTGTCCACTGTACCTGCCTCCCACTCCCTCACCCCAGTGTCCACTGTACCTACCTCTCACTCCCTCACCCCAGTGTCCACTGTACCTACCTCCCACTCCCTCACCCCAGTGTCCACTGTACCTGCCTCCCACTCCCTCACCTCAGTGTCCACTGTACCTGCCTCTCACTCCCTCACCCCAAAGTCCACTGTACCTGCCTCCCACTCCCTCACTCCAGTGTCCACTGTACCTGCCTCTCACTCCCTCACCCCAGTGTCCACTGTACCTGCCTCCCACTCCCTCACCCCAGTGTCCACTGTACCTGCCTCCCACTCCCTCACCCCAGTGTCCACTGTACCTGCCTCCCACTCCCTCACCCCAGTGTCCACTGTACCTGCCTCCCACTCCCTCACCCCAGTGTTCGCTGTACCTGCCTCCCACTCCCTCACCCCAGTGCCCACTGTACCTGCCTCCCACTCCCTCACCCCAGTGTCCACTGTACCTGCCTCCTACTCCCTCACTCCAGTGTCCACTGTACCTGCCTCTCACTCCCACTCGTCTTACACCATGTGTATGAGAATAGATTTCCAGCTAGCTTACAGATGTGCGGTAGACGCTAGATTTATCTTATTTGGTGTCTGTCGGAAGTAGTGGACATTAGCTCTTCAGAAATATTAATGCCGCAGTAGTTTTTTCTCAAGAGAATTACAGCAACTTGAATAAGGTTATCATTAGTTATTTCTAAGGTTGAAACTATATACATTTAGAGTGACGTGGTTCTGGCAGGAGGTTGTGGTCGCTATGACCAAGGACTCGGACCACCTGTGTAAACACCCAGGCCTCCTGACATGACGTCACGGACATCACGTGACCAGAGGGGAGGGAAGGCACTGATTGGGAGAGGGATTATAGCGGATGAGCCTCTATAATCCCATTCTCTGATTGGCTCTTTCGAAGAGCAAGAGGGAGAGTGTCGAGGGGAGGCCGCCAGCAGGCAGGTAGCACTCACTCTAGGACTGAAAGTTTTGCCTGTTCGGTTAAGACGTGAAATCTGGAGCTCCGGCCAAGCTGTGGAAATCACCGTCTGTACGCGACTTTATACGTAACTCGTTATCGCTATTTGGTCGTTGCGTTTTCGTCGGTCAGAATCTGTTGCCGTGACGTCTGGATTTTCGATAATAAGTGTGAAAAGAGATATTGAGGAAGACTCCACTCATGATCACTCGTAGAAAGCAACTGGTCTGCTTAAGTAATCCGTGATCATCGGGTTTAATTACAGCAATCCCTCAACATACCACTAAGTGAACTGTCTAGAAGGAAGTTAAGAAAGGATTCCCAGAAATCTAAAGTTTAATCCGTGTGAATAACGTAATTTAAGAACAGTTCTGTGGACTGTTCTGTTTCCCACCAGCTGTGCTTGTCACCTGGTGTGCTTAACACGTGGTTACCCCCTTGTGTAGGCCACCCACTCACCACCGCGTGTCTGAGGACCATCATTCCTCCCTTCTGCCTAGCGGTGACTCAATGCGCTCCTCCACTCACCACCTGGGAGCAAGCAAATTCCACCCTTATGACCCAGAAGCACCATGTGGGCTGCCTTCTCAGTATCCCACTGGGATGTGCGAAAAGTCTCTGTTGTGGCACGCCAGGTACACCTCGCCACCTGCACACACGTGGCGGCGAGGTATAGCTATTCACCACATTCAAGATTCTCAAGGGAATCAACAGGGTAGATAAAGACAGGCTATTTAACACAAAGGGCACACGCACTAGGGGACACAGGCGGAGACTGAGTGCCCAAATGAGCCACAGAGATATTACAAAGAACTGTTTTAGTGTCAGAGTGGTTGACAAATGGAATGCATTAAGAAGTGATGTGGTGGAGGATGACTCCATACAAAGTTTCAAGTGTAGATATGATAGAGCCCAATAGGCTCAGGAACCTGTACACCTGTTGATTGACAGTTGAGAGGCGAGACCAAAGAGCCAGAGCTTAACCCCCGCAAGCACAATTAGGTGAGTACACGTGGTCTCGCAGGACTTACTACGTGTTGATGGGTCGAGTTTGGTCTTCACTCAACGGCTGAAAATAACTGAGTGTATGGAGGTTTGAATATAAAAAATGTTATCCAAAGTGAACACTCATATAATATTTCTGTATCCTTGTTGTTGGTGCAATATCTCGTGTTGATTTTCATTACTCAGCCACTCGGCTGTAGTGTCTTGGATTGAGCCTCAAACGGGCAGTGAAAACTAGTTGAGGAAGCACATGCGAGGGACAAGTACAGTACATCTTTGTGATTACTGTAACTCGCCTCTTGCTGCGTATGTTTACACGTTTTTACACATTTAAATAGAAGTTGCAAGTTAAACTATTGTGTGTATCGTTGTGGTGCGGTACAAAGTAATACCAATACTGTTATTTATGGTTCACTGTTGACATTCAAACAAACAATTTCCCTGAAAGGTTCAGACGAAGCTTACAAGAGTTAAGAGCCGACCCTTCCATTCATATAACATAGGTTGATAAATCCAGCACTGATGTTATTCTAAACAAGGTTGGAATATATTTCCAAAATTAATGATCTCCAAGATTCTTCAACATACACCAAACTCGGGAAAAATCCGCTTGATGACATCATCAAGTTCTTCAATAGCAGCTTGAGGAAGTTATTAAGTAACCATAAAGATCTTCTTAATCAGTTTAGTACCTCATCTCCTTCTTTACCATATCTCTATGGACTTGTCAAGACTCATATGCCTAACAATCCCATGAGGCCTATCATCAGTTCTGTGGGATCCATTTCTTACAAGCTTTCTAAATGGCTTACCAAAATCTTGTCCCTGTGAGATTTTTATTTTCTTGACAGGTTATCAAAGAAATTGAGTCCTATGGATGTTACGTTAATCGTAACTACCTCGCAAGAGAGGCAGACCTTAAACAGCAAGAGCTGCCAGTGGCAGATATTTAATCTTAAAGCCTAAGATCATAGGACCGCGGGAGCAAACCGCCAGGCGAAACCACTCGGGTAACACCTGTCACTTAGGTCGCTGGCTCCTTCTAGTTAACAAACTAATAAAGGGTAGCCGACGGATTCTCACCTCTTATTTATAGAAGTGTGGTGCTGTGCAATGGACTCGAGCTTTAGATACAGACTTAATATGAACATAAGCAGGCAAAGCGTTGCAGAACATGAAATGTGGAGCAGTAATATTGGAAGGTTTGACGTAAACGACCGTTTTCTATAACAAAACAATTTATTCACAAAACAAGAACTAAAACTACTACACATTGAATTTACGTTACATTACTGTCACTCCAGTGGCACATTATAGAACAGCTAATCAACAGCCTGATGGACCCACGGTCTCCTTATCCCGTCGTCGCTGACTGACTAATGACACTAACTGAACAAAGTGGTGCCCACTGGTGACGCAAGCTTGCAATCAATATTGTCACGGCTTCACGGTGACCAATACTATAATCACAAAAACTTGACTAGCGCTCGCTGCCCACAACGAGGTACCAAGTAACAAGGCGGTTAATCCAAGAATGATAACCCCTTATAAACAATCTTACGTTAACACTTGTCTCTCAGGACAACAAACAAAAGTTACTCTAATTGAATTTAAACAATTACGTTAATACACACGTGTCACAACGACACTTAAATGGCACCAATAACTCGTAAGTCAATTAATTACATCAACTTGAAAGTCAAGCATTCGGTGAGGACGTGCCTTTACACGTCCCTACGTTAATCACAACAATGTTCAACGAACAAGTGACCTCGTTAAGTAAATCGTGACCCCCGGTGACGTTAACTGACTTTAATTCTCACGGAATCCTTCACAGTACACAACGCCTTCCACCAAGGTCAAACTTGTCTACGGTTTACACACGGTACAACACAGTACATCACAGTACAACACAGTACACCCTTGCCACTCACGGCAAAACTTGTAAATGACTTCCCCCAGTAAATTATACACCAATAATTCACACTCTACCACAACACAACAGTAAAATATATAACCAAGGGAAATCTCCCTGTTACCACTTTTCACTGCTGAAAAAGGGAATCAAATTACAGCGAATACATACACATAGAAAATTAACATGGAAGTAAATAACTCACTTTACCTCTGAATGTGTCACTAGGTGTCTTCACACAAGTCATAAATCACAGTTGGGCCCAATCCTCAACTTGATGACAAACAGGGTAGACTCACACGTCTCCAATTCCCATTCACCTCCCCAGGTGGTCCCAGGGACAGAGGACAGACGGAACACTGGGGGCGAACCCAGCTTCAGAGTTTTATTACCCAACGGAAACAGTGTACTTACATTAATGATGTACTGGGGCCCCTCTTTCACTCACACATACACGTCAATCACACTCCCACTGCTGCTGCTGGATGATGACGTAGGCGTCCTCACTTCCTACACGTGGTCAAGGTGGAGCACGGGGTCCCAGACCACGGGGTGTTAGCTCTACACACACACAGAGACCAGGATGGCGCAGATACACCGGCTCAGGCGAGCCAGAGTTGCACACAACAGCAGGGATGCGGTACCACGCCCTTCCACTTGGCACGGTACCCCAGGATACGACGGTACACGGTGTTACGACGGTACACGAGATGGAGTCCTTCACTGTTCCTCAGAATTATAACATTTAAGGTTTCTCTCTCTCACTGAAACCCTTTCTAGCACGTCTCACAGCAGTATCTTCAAGCACAGATACGATCGACGGGGGATGTCGCTTTTATAGCCCGATAATTAACGCCTCACTCTCAGTCCAGTTCCTCTAAGATGGCGTCCCACAATTACGCGGCTAGATGACAAGTTCACACGGCTCGATACAGGCCTCTCTCCGCTTACCGGATTCTTACGCACGGCACACGGAAAGATAGCAAGATGTTGGCGTGACTTTAGCAACGTTGCAGGCGGATATTTCCCGATGCCTAGCACGGAAAATACGTCGACTGGGTGCAACGTCCAAGGTAAGAATGTCGTTTCCCGCCAATACCATGCCTGGGGTACCATGCAGTACCCCTCAGCGTCTTGGCCAATCACGGTTCAGCATTTCTGAGGCCCAGGCCCTCAGCCAATCGCGCACCTGCTCCATGACGCCACCCCCACTCACACACGAGGTGGACACGTGATAGGGGGGGGGGGGTCTACGGCCGTTAACCCCCCATACCTCCCTCTCTACACTTGACTTGTACAAAAATTTCCCTGAAATCAACTCCCTCCTGCAATTTCCTTCACAGACCTGATACAGCGATCAGAATGACATCAATGGCTAGCAAATGTCATGGGCTGTCCAACGACACCCAACACGACTGTGGAAAAGTTATATACAGAAAGTTGAATCACGGTGCACATCACCGGTGCACTATGCAATTTCGTACTCAATTCAGTGCACGAGAGAGCAGGGAAAATATGTCCCCTGACATCAACCTCCCACTAAGGGTTTATTTCACTGGAAGCGAAATACACCCCACCATTTTACCAGCTCGATGGTGCACTGTGCACGAGCTGTCACCCACATCTTGACAGCTCACTTCCGGCTGGGTAGTGGTGGGTGGAGACTCCGTTTTCTATGCGTCGTCGCCCTGAGAGACTTGGGGTGACTCCTCCGATTCGTCCTGGGTAGTGTTACCTGACTTAGGCGCAGAGTGGTGCTCGGCTCCAGGGCCAGGCTCTAGCCGGCTCGAAGCTAGGCTGAACCCCAAGCTCTGCAGCTCCGGCTT
Source organism: Procambarus clarkii (assembly GCF_040958095.1). Lineage (NCBI taxonomy): Eukaryota > Metazoa > Arthropoda > Malacostraca > Decapoda > Cambaridae > Procambarus > Procambarus clarkii. The sequence continues at coordinate 5,290,565 of NC_091223.1, forward strand.
CAGTCTGTGTCATACCGGACACACTAGCAACACCCTGGGATGGACTACCCGGAGAGACACGATCTTCACTCTCCTCCGACCTTGATGACGCATCATCGCGTTCCTCATCTGTTAAGTGCAGACCGCTTACCTCACTGAGCACTGGGTCACTGACCTGCTCCTCTGGCGTGTGCGACCTGCTCAACCAATCAGCACCCACATTATCGGCCCCCTTGATGTACTCGACCCTGAACTTAAACTGCTGTAAGAATAGAGCCCACCGCATAATCCTAGGATTTGCGTTCTTCAATGTACCCAAGTGGCTAAGAGGCTGATGGTCTACTTGGAAGGTGAACCGCCTTCCATACACATACTGATAGAACTTCTTAATGCCTACCACAGCTGCTAACAGTTCCCGCTCGACCGTCGAGTACCGACGCTCTACGTCACTCAACTTCCGGCTGTAGTAGGCGACCGGCCACACTAGGCCGTCATGCTCCTGCAGGAGTACGGCTCCCACTCCTGTATTGGAAGCATCAGTTCTGAGGATGTATTCCTTATCTTCGTCGGGTAGCCTCAAGATAGGCTGCTCGACCATCTTCTTTTTCAGGCAAGCAAAAGAAGCTCCTTCCTCTCCCGTCCAGTTGACCTTAGTAGGGGCAGCCTTCTTTGTCAACTCTGTTAAGGGATAGGCTACAGAGGCGAAGTCTGGAATGAACTTCCTGTAGTAACCCACCAGACCAAGGAATGACCTCACTTGCGTCTTGGTGGTGGGTGGTACAGCATCCTGTATCTTCTGTATCTTATCAGGTAGAGGCTTGGCACAGCCTCCACCGATCACATGCCCCAGGTACTTGACCTCGGCGCATCCCACCTCACACTTGGTAGGTTTGGCAACCATGCCAACTCCTTGCAACCGTGAGAATACCTGCCTCAGCAGTTGCAAATGCTCCTCCCAGGTGGTAGAGTGGATAAGTACATCATCCACAAATACTTCCACTCCTCCAATGCCCCCCAGGACCTTCCTCATAGTCCTGTTGAACACTGCGGGGGCGTTCACCAGCCCAAAGGGAAGCACAGTAAATTGATACAGCCCCTCACTAGTCATAAAAGCTGTGCATCTCTTGCTGTCTCGATGCAGTGGGATCTGCCAGAATCCCTTCGTCAGATCCAGCTTTGAAAAATACTTGCTTGGCGCTAGCCTAGCGAAAATCTCATCCTGGTTAAACATGGGTTCTGCATCGAACTCTATGACCGAGTTCAATTTCCTGAAGTCCAGACAAATCCTTACTCCCCCCTCAGGTTTCTTCACTATCACCATGGGGCTGGAATAGGGGGAAGTAGACTTCTCAATTACACCTTCTCTTTCCATCTCCTTCAGTTCTGCCCTGACCTGGGGAACTAGGTGATGGGGAACAGGATAAGGTTTGGTGCGTACCGCCTGTCTTTCCATTAGCGGTACTCGGTAGCCTTCCACATCAGCTACCTTGGTCACATCCGAGAGTACGCCACTGAACTCCTTAGTCAGCTGTCTGGCCTGCGTACTCTGTTCTGAGGTCAGTCGATCGCTAATCCTTACATCTTTGTATGTCTCTTTCTGTTTGCGATTATACAATCGTGGCTGACCGACCTCGCTGTCATCACTGATGACTGACACCCCTGCAATAAATGCAGTGTGGACTGGGTGGGGAACTAGCCCTGTCCCCTCCCGATTCCTCTTTGAAGATTTCTTACTTCCTTTACCCTGCCGCCCCTGTTCCTTGGGCTGGGTGGTGGCGACCTTGACTTGGCCACCAGCTGGAGCGGACCGCGCGGGTCCCTTTGACCTAGATCTCGTTTTCTGTTGGCGGAAAGGACTAGACTTTCCCCGTTTTCCTTGCGCCTGCTGCCTCTGTTCCCTAGCCGGGGAGGCAGCCATGGCTTGGCTACCAGCTGACTGGCGCGTGACGTCACCTCCAGCTGGTGTGGGTCCCGTTCTCTGTGAGTCACTTCCACAGGACCGACTCTTACCATTTGACACTCCAGGGGCGTTTCCCAACAACAACCCGTATACAGCGTCCTTGCATTTCACCGCTCGTATTTTACCTTTTACATATGGTGTGTCAACAATCAGCGATACCTCGATCATGTCTTTATGGTTACCATCAGGGTATCTTACATGAATGGTTCTGCCTGTCTCGTTCCCAGGCTCGACAAGGCTCTCTCGGACCATATGGGTGGTAGCTCCCCTGTCTCGAAAGACCTTGGTCCACTTACCATTAACTAAACCTTTTGCTGTCTCCAGGGTGTGCTCCAGAGGATCACCTCCCTCGTGGGCACCCAGACCAGCAATTTGTGCGTGTGTTCCCCCCCTTTTCTGCACGCTTGCTCTTCTTACACTGTGCTGCCTTGTGACCTGGCTGGCCGCAAGTAAAACAGCGGGGTCCACTGACCTTGTGTGGCTTATGGCTTACTCTAGACTTACTCTCTTTAGGCCTAGCCCCGCTCCCTGAGGCTTGGTCCTGACGTCGGCTCTCAGATGAACCTCCTTGTCTAGGTCTGTGTGCCTCAGCCCACCTGTCGGCACATTCTGCCATAGCCTCATTAGAGACTATCTCATTCTCCTTGAGTTTAGCACGGAGCGCAGGTTCCACTGCCTCCAAGAACTGTTCCCTAGTAATCAGTTCAAACAACGTATTGTCTTCCGGAACGACGGCGTTGTTCAACTCAAGATAGCGCTTGAGGCTCGACTGCAGCCTCTGCAACATTGCCCGGTACGTTTCCCCTTGACGTACTCTGATCTGACGGAATGCTCTCATCATTCCATCTGCCGAAATGCCATAGCCTTTCATTAAGGCTCGCTTCAGGGCATCATAATCGTTGCACATGGGAGTTCCCAAACCCTGGTATATACTTAATGCCCTTCCCTTCAACAATGAAGCTAGCGCTTGGGCCCAAGTTGACCTACTCCACTTCCCTTCCGTTGCTCTGCGTTCGAAGCGGTCAATGTATGCATCCATTGAATCCACTTGCTCATCGAAAGCTATAAGATTAGGCATTTTTATCTTAACAACTGGCCCCTCTGGGCCGGGCTCTGTGGGTTGGGTTTGGCTTCCCTTCCCAGCTGTGGCTTGCACCCTTGCAATCTTCAACTGGTTCTCTCTCTCCTGATGGGTATTCCACATTTCCATCACAAACTTAGACATCCCCTCTGCTGAGAGACCCATTAACCCAGCTTGTTCTCGCAGCATGTCTACAGTGAATCCCGCCTGGGGTTGTACAGTCCCCATTCTGGCCTGCGATTCCTGCATCAACCTACCTGCTGATGCAACATTACCTTCCACGAAGGTTTCTATTGGAATTCTTTGGTGGGGGCGCGACCTCCCACTAAGATCCTGAGGCGTACTACTTCTATCACCTCCTACCACGTCCACTACACGAAAGTCGGCTAGGAGATTTTCCTCATCCCCGAAATCACTTGCCGGCGTTTCGTTCGCCGAAGCGTAACTAGCATTAAGCCTTTCCGGTGACGCTTCTCTCTCTGACGTGTCCCTAATGTCACGGAGTGCTGGCAACTCCTGACCGCCCCATGCCTGGCATATCTCCTCCACCCGGGCCCTGTGTCCCATCACGTACTGACGGCATTCCCTCTCCGTCCTACTACCTGCATCATCTGGCATCCTGCCATAGACAGACACATACAGATACACGTACTCTTTCCTATAATCCACAGACATACTGACAGTGTGTGTTGGTGTGTATACCTACTTGTGACAACTGTGACAACACACCCCCAACAATACTGTTCCACAATGTTCTGCAATTTGAGACTTTTTACTTTAATGATCAAAAGTCCGTGCATGGGCTCGAACCCAAGTGACACAGCCCCACGTTGGGCGCCAGACTTGAGATTTTTATTTTCTTGACAGGTTATCAAAGAAATTGAGTCCTATGGATGTTACGTTAATCGTAACTACCTCGCAAGAGAGGCAGACCTTAAACAGCAAGAGCTGCCAGTGGCAGATATTTAATCTTAAAGCCTAAGATCATAGGACCGCGGGAGCAAACCGCCAGGCGAAACCACTCGGGTAACACCTGTCACTTAGGTCGCTGGCTCCTCCTAGTTAACAAACTAATAAAGGGTAGCCGACGGATTCTCACCTCTTATTTATAGAAGTGTGGTGCTGTGCAATGGACTCGAGCTTTAGATACAGACTTAATATGAACATAAGCAGGCAAAGCGTTGCAGAACATGAAATGTGGGGCAGTAATATTGGAAGGTTTGACGTAAACGACCGTTTTCTATAACAAAACAATTTATTCACAAAACAAGAACTAAAACTACTACACATTGAATTTACGTTACTTTACTGTCACTCCAGTGGCACATTATAGAACAGCTAATCAACAGCCTGATGGACCCACGGTATCCTTATCCCGTCGTCGCTGACTGAACAATGACACTAACTGAACAAAGTGGTGCCCACTGGTGACGCAAGCTTGCAATCAATATTGTCACGGCTTCACGGTGACCAATACCATAATCACAAAAACTTGACTGGCGCTCGCTGCCCACAACGAGGTACCAAGTAACAAGGCGGTTAATCCAAGAATGATAACCCCTTATAAACAATCTTACGTTAACACTTGTCTCTCAGGACAACAAACAAAAGTTACTCTAATTGAATTTAAACAATTACGTTAATACACACGTGTCACAACGACACTTAAATGGCACCAATAACTCGTAAGTCAATTAATTACATCAACTTGAAAGTCAAGCATTCGGTGAGTAATTCCCAATTAATTACTGAATACAACAGCCTATTAATTCAGACGAGTATTGATAAAGCCTACTGTCTCTCAACTGACAGTTCACTTCCGGTCTTACGACAAGATTACCTTAACGAGGGTAGACTACTGTACCACACACAATGTTCCAATACTCCGTGTAAACAACAACATCAACACCTGGTGAATTCACTAAGTGGCGATTACTAATTATCTTTAATTAGCTACGAGTGCTTAATCACTGTGTCCGCAGACAGAGCTGATCAGTCCAACGAATTACAACAGCTAATTACAGCGCAATTGACTCCGATCATACAGACCGTCAACCCCTTACGTTAATTACTCAATTAACGACAGCTCGTTAACTCGTTAACACTACGTTAGTCTTTACTTGACAATTCCTCCACTGCGTGAACTTCACTGTGACAGTTGCCTTTACACGTCCCTACGTTAATCACAACAATGTTCAACGAACAAGTGACCTCGTTAAGTAAATCGTGACCCCCGGTGACGTTAACTGACTTTAATTCTCACGGAATCCTTCACAGTACACAACGCCTTCCACCAAGGTCAAACTTGTCTACGGTTTACACACGGTACAACACAGTACATCACAGTACAACACAGTACACCCTTGCCACTCACGGCAAAACTTGTAAATGACTTCCCCCAGTAAATTATACACCAATAATTCACACTCTACCACAACACAACAGTAAAATATATAACCAAGGGAAATCTCCCTGTTACCACTTTTCACTGCTGAAAAAGGGAATCAAATTACAGCGAATACATACACATAGAAAATTAACATGGAAGTAAATAACTCACTTTACCTCTGAATGTGTCACTAGGTGTCTTCACACAAGTCATAAATCACAGTTGGGCCCAATCCTCAACTTGATGACAAACAGGGTAGACTCACACGTCTCCAATTCCCATTCACCTCCCCAGGTGGTCCCAGGGACAGAGGACAGACGGAACACTGGGGGCGAACCCAGCTTCAGAGTTTTATTACCCAACGGAAACAGTGTACTTACATTAATGATGTACTGGGGCCCCTCTTTCACTCACACATACACGTCAATCACACTCCCACTGCTGCTGCTGGATGATGACGTAGGCGTCCTCACTTCCTACACGTGGTCAAGGTGGAGCACGGGGTCCCAGACCACGGGGTGTTAGCTCTACACACACACAGAGACCAGGATGGCGCAGATACACCGGCTCAGGCGAGCCAGAGTTGCACACAACAGCAGGGATGCGGTACCACGCCCTTCCACTTGGCACGGTACCCCAGGATACGACGGTACACGGTGTTACGACGGTACACGAGATGGAGTCCTTCACTGTTCCTCAGAATTATAACATTTAAGGTTTCTCTCTCTCACTGAAACCCTTTCTAGCACGTCTCACAGCAGTATCTTCAAGCACAGATACGATCGACGGCGGATGTCGCTTTTATAGCCCGATAATTAACGCCTCACTCTCAGTCCAGTTCCTCTAAGATGGCGTCCCACAATTACGCGGCTAGATGACAAGTTCACACGGCTCGATACAGGCCTCTCTCCGCTTACCGGATTCTTACGCACGGCACACGGAAAGATAGCAAGATGTTGGCGTGACTTTAGCAACGTTGCAGGCGGATATTTCCCGATGCTTGGCCTAGCACGGAAAATACGTCGACTGGGTGCAACGTCCAAGGTAAGAATGTCGTTTCCCGCCAATACCATGCCTGGGGTACCATGCAGTACCCCTCAGCGTCTTGGCCAATCACGGTTCAGCATTTCTGAGGCCCCAGACCCTCAACCAATCCCGCACCTGCTCCATGACGCTACCCCCACTCACACACGAGGTGGACACGTGATAGGGGGGGTGGTCTACGGCCGTTAACCCCCCATACCTCCCTCTCTACACTTGACTTTTACAAAAAATTCTCCTGAAATCAACTCCCTCCTGTAATTTCCTTCACAGACCTGATACAGCGATCAGAATGACATCAATGGCTAGCAAATGTCATGGGCTGTCCAACGACACCCAACACGACTGTGGAAAAGTTATTTACAGAAAGTTGAATCACCGTGCACATCACTGGTGCACTGTGCAATTTCGTACTCAATTCAGTGCACGAGAGAGCAGGGAAAATATGTCCCCTGACAACGCCGAAGCTGTTTGGTCTGAGGAAGGAGATAGTTGCCCCTCCTGGACACCCGAGGTCTTCGCTTGCAGGACTAATTTTAACCCCCACGTCACCCTATTTAAGCAACGCTGGGTAGATGCTACCGAACTTGCTTATTATAAGAAAGCCAGGGTTCACTCGCAACATGAAGCAATCTTATAAAAATCTGATAAACTCTGCACAGATACCCGACGGAACCGATGTCAGTATCCCAAGAGTGGGCTTCAAGGTGTATAACCCGAAGACTGCTATCGTATCTACGAACATGTCGATATCAAACAGTCATTTGAATAATACCCTGCATTACTTTGATACCATTACCCTGTATTCCCATATACTCTTGTAATTATAACAAAATAAATAGTATTTGTAATAATTACATGTATTTGGTTTTAAAGTAATGAGAACTGTTAGTTCGATGATCATTACGAAAACAATGTGTCTCCTTTCAGTATTTTTATAAACATGTTATATTTTTTATCTTGTACATATGTTATACAAATTGTATCTTATATCATTAATAAATTTTATTGTATATATATATACCAGAAATCTTATTTTCCAATTGGGTGCAATAATGTTTACACAATAAAATCACCAAGATAGTAAGAGTGACTCCTCCCTTTTTAATACATATTTGTAACTGGATCATTTTACACTTATACTTATGAATTTTTCCCTTTGTAATAATTAACTACTTAAAACACAGTAATAATATACCGCCATGAGGATTTTTAGCCTTTAAGACTAACTACGAATTAATACTTAAATTTAGGTATTTGGAGGATTATTCACGTTATTAAAATATGAATTATATGTTTAATATTTCTGTCATACCTGAGATGTCCCGCGCGAGTATTGAGTTGCAACTATTTTCTTAGGCCTCGTAAGTGAGAAAATCTAACACATTATATATTAAATAAATCAATATATTCAGTTCTGATTCGAATAAAACAGCGCAACTCCCAGTTTTATAACGGTTTGTTATCGCATGAACTGCAGCGTGCGTGTGGGGCCATATTGGTTTGGCTGGCCATGAGAATTTTACGGTTTGGATGGCCAATCCTCATCAACAAAGTGAAAGGGATTTTTTGTTAAAGAATATTAATTTTAAAGTTTGGGGATGCCATAAGTATGATTTCTTTGATCATGGAAGCTCATGATGTTTACATCCTTAAAATATAAGTATAAATTTCTTCTCTGCTGTGAATATAGTTTGTCATCCACACCTTTATTTCAAAGAGTCAATCTGTCAGACATAATTTAAATAAAAGCAATGATATGGAATGCAATTCAATTTTTAAAATGTTCAGATTTGTAATTATTCACAACAAATTTAAAACTCGCAAAAATTAAAATGGAATGCAGGAAAGTTTCTTTATCTTTCGCAAATAAATGAAATAATTTTGATCTTTTGTCAATGACTAGGCACTATTCCCACCCACCACCACCTGAACTTTGCCTTTGATTCCCTACCTGGACAAGGATACTCAAACTATTATTGTCGAACTAAACAACAGTCAGTTAATAATATGCATAAATTTTAAGAAGCAAAACCTTTGTGGAGTTACAAGCATGAGAACTGACAAATATATGAATTCACACTACCCCACCCCCTTCCTCATCACAATTCTGATACAGTTATTTGATACAATATGTAGTTTTATGCGATTACTGAACATCAAAATATAAAAATATGAAGTCTACCGAACACAAAAATCCGGTCTGATTTGTGAAACAAATCTTTACCACTTGGTGGTGAACTTGGGCATAGTTATTTTATCAAATCACCTCATTATGTTGCTCACGTGGCCCCACGAGAATGAGGTGATTTGATGAAATAACTATGCCCAAGTTCACCACCAAGTGCCGTCAGGACGGTGGGCTAAATAGCCAAGGCTACCATCGTCTTTTGTACGTTCACGGATGGTCGAGTGGTTAAGCTACTGTGTTCGCCAGTTGCATAGTGCCCCTGTGCCTCTGACTGCATAGGATGAGTCACTAATGGTGTGTGGAGTTTGATTGCATATATGCTTGGGGACCATGCAAGTTTGTTCGCATCTTCACCACTTGGTACTAGCAACCAAATTTGCAGAAAGAGCAGCCAGTAACCAGCTTCCACCAGATGAACTAGCAGTGCAGACTGAATTAGAGGACGAAAGGTGGCACAGAATCCGTACAGCATGTGCAGAAGTCTGATACTAATACCCCTTTCACACTAGATGAGCTCAATCGGGCTAAGAAAAACTACAAAGATACATCCCCTGGAGACAACCTATAATATAATTAGATACCTCGGCCAAGATGGAGACGCTGCATACTTTAGGTTAATTAATTCAGGCTGGACTTCTCAAACTAGACCTACAGCTCTGAATAGGGCAGACAGTGCCTATCACAAAACCCAAAGATCCAGCTAATGCAAGGCCCATCTCTCTCCAAAGCTTTGCAGCCAAGACAGCTGACAGAATGGCACGCAACAGACTTGAGTGGAACATGCCTAAACTGCACCAGGATATGTATGCCTATAAAAGGTGGCACAGTGAAATGCACTAAAACTGTTAGCCCACTAGAATGACAAACCAGGAATGCTGACATTCCAGGACCTTGAGAAAGCCTTTGAACTTGCTCGCACCCCAGCTATTCTCTGCCGTATCATCGACAAAGAGGTCAAAGGAAACCTGCTCTCCTGGACCAAAAACTGTCTCCAACAGAAAAGCAAGTGTGAAAATTCATGACAGTCTCTGAATACAAGAGACATGAATATGGTACACCGCAAGGAGGCATTCTCAGCACCCTTCTCTAACTGTTTAATGGAAAGAATAATGAGGCTGAAACTCCAACAACACTGCAGGCTGCTAAATTACGCAGACGACTTTATCATAAAAGGAAGGGATGTGGCGCGCCTTGCACCCAAATGCTTAGACTGTATCAGTGAAAATGTAAAGCACATTGGTATAAAATTCAACCCTACCAAGACAAAAGCCATGCCCATAAAAATACTGACACCGAACATCCCACTCTCAGTACAGGGTCAACGAATAGAATGGGTAAACATTTATCAGTATCTAGGAATAATCCTGGACACAAATTTTAATGTCGAGGTCTCCTACTTGAGAGAACACTGTGGCCCGGACGGCAATCCTCAGGTCGCTAACCTCCCTCTCTGGAGGAGCCAATCTGCAAGTCTTTCACACATACTATGTACAGGCAGTCAGGTCAGTGATCGACTATGCCGCACTTGCACTCCATCCAATCACAACAACAGTGGAAAAAGCTTGAAGTAGCCAAAAACAATGCTATGAGAGCTACCCTGTGAGCCCCCTATGTAGACCAGGCATGAAACAGACTGGAAACTAGTTTGCCCACTCTTCAAGAAAGAAAATATCAAACAGCAGCTACAATTATCAGCAAAATAATTTATTCCCCTGATCCAGTTGCAGCTAGACAAGCCTTGGGGGTTGGACTTCGACAAAACAATGGAAACTCTTGGGCTGCCAGAGCGGGAAAATTTGTAAACTACTACAATTAAAAAGCACGATTCTTGATAGAGGAGGTGATCACCTACACCCAAACTACACTTTTTCCCCCACCGTGGAAGGAGCCTTACCTTGAGGTTATATCTTGAGATGATTTCGAGGATTAGCGTCCCTGCAGCCCGGTCCTCGACCAGGCATCCTTTTTGTTACACCCCCCACCCCCAGGAAGCAGCCCAGAGCAGGTGTAACTCCCAGGTACCAATTTACTGCTATGTAACAGGGGCATCAGGGTGAAAGAAACTGCCCATTTGTTTCCTGAGGTTCCGGGGATCGAACCCGGAACCTCAAGAATACGATTCCGAAGCGCTGCCCACTCAGCTCTCCAGCCCGTCCTCCAAACAAAGATCTAAAAGTGATTCCATGCACCCGCCAAACCCCCTGTTTATGAATGAAAAACGGTTTACACACGACTCACAACTGCTGACGTTCGAACATATCTGGATCAAGTGCTTCACTGACGAATTTTGTTCGGATCACAACGCTGTAAATGCTTCACCCACGTACTACAAATACAAATTATCGCCAACAGAACCTAAACACCTGACCTAACCTATCCTATGCCTATATACACACAATATGCCAATATATTATAATATTAATTTATACTTGAGAAAATTCCCGTTTTGAATGAACAGCATGTTAAAATTTATGAATGCATCTGTGGGGTTGACCGCTGGATGTAATGGACTTGAGTCAAGGACGGGTTGCAGCTCTCAGGCTCCATGTAGCCTATTTTCAAAATAGTAGTAGAACCTATAATATGTCTTACTGGAAAAGTCTTCCAATGAAAAAGCTTCCTATGATCCAACAATCCTAAGGCGCATCATAGAAAATCAAATGAGCAGGATAGCAGTAGCCACTCACGTCTTCACAGACAGATCGGTTGACACAGAATATGAGAGTGATGGTGCTGTTCTTTGCACAGACAGCGAACAGGCCTATTGGAGACTGGAAGGACCAGTATCTTCAACCCAAACTGAGATGTTTACCATAAAAAAGGCATTCCCATGTGTGATTGCACAAAACTCTCAATGTGCAATCATATATACAGACTCCAAAGCTGCACTTCAAGTATTAGGAAAAAAGCGTTAGAAAGAGAACGTGGAAATAATTACCACCATTTAGTAACTTGGAGCAGTAGCTAAAGGAAAAAAGACTAACATAACCTTAAACCTAATCTCATCCCATGTTGGAATCCCATTAAATGAGAAAGGTGATGAAATTGCTAAATTGCCAACTAGTTATCCAGTGAGTAATAAAACAATCCAGCCCTGCCTCGAATACATAAAAAAACAAAAAATCTCACTCAACAAAACCCATCTACAACCGAGTAGCAGAAGGTTCGTCCTCTGCAATATGGTATCTTCAGGCCACCAAGTTAAAAAGGTTAAATACCCCAAAAGGAATCCACAGGAAAAAAGCAGTTTGGTTATATAGACAACGTCCAGGTTACAGATGCAACTGGGAGATTGGCTAACCCAGACAGAGGGAATGCATCTTTTGCCAAACAATCACAGAAAAACCACTACTTCACTATCTCCAGGAATGTGAAGCAACCAACGAGCTTTTAAGAGCCCCTGAATCTTGCAGTAACCACTCTGAAGCCATCAACACTGCCACTATTCTGGTCAAAAGGTGTCCGGCAGCTGGGCACCCTCAAATACTGTCAAGTAGTATCCTCCCCCGCGATAGCAGCCTGACTATTAAATGCGAACTCAGCACATGGTATAATTTTACTAAAAAATCTACCATTTATGGGCTATTCATGCACTGTGCCATCTCTTGGGTGGCATAATATTCATCAATTAATCCATTTGGCCCCCCCCCCAAACACACACACACACACACACACACACAGCCAGAAGCAACAGGGAAAAGTTCAGGCAACGAAATGAAGGAAATGTTCGCCCAGTTTCTGGAGGACATCAAGAGTGAGATGCAGGAAATGAAGAATGAAATAAGCAACTTAAAAAGAGAGCTGACAGCAGCAAAGGAGGAGATTAGAGCCCTCAAAGAGAACAGTATCGATGCTGAGACTCAGATAACCACCCAGGGAGGTGGTGGTAATAGTACTTTGGAAGAGAATGCCACATTAAAAGCAACACTTGCAGAAATGCTAAAAAAAAAAACTGCAGTGATGGAGGTAGCCATGAAAGCAGCCACCTCACAGGAAGCAGCACGCTCCACTACCCAGCTGCTGGAAAGGAAAAGAGCAGTGGTAGCTGTAGGTATTAAAGAGCAGGAAGGCTCTAATAGGAAAGAGTGGAATGATAAGGACAAAGCGGCAGTGAATGAAATACTGAAGGCACTAGACATGGAAGGGGCTGAGCATAGCATTGAGAAGGTTTTCAGGTTAGGCTGGTACAAAAAAGACCGAGACCGTGTGTTAAAGATAGCGTTTTCAAACGAGAACACAAAGGACACGATTCTAACAAAGAAAAGTCACCTGCAACATGTGGGAGAATTCAAAAAAGTATTCCTCCAGAGGGACATGACGAGGGACGAGAGGGCCATGGCGGAAGAAGCAAGGAAGAAGCGCAGGGCGAGAGGGAAAAACCAGGAAACCACAGCTCCCAACACATCACCCCCAGAGGCGAGGGGGAAACCCACAACCAGCTACCCAGTAACACGAGCGGGGAGGGCAACCCCACCACCCTCCTCTGCATAGAAAAACCCCCTTTCCTTCCTGTTCTCCCACCCCATTCACCCCATACCCTCCCTGTCCTTCCCCCTTCACTTGACCCCCCACCCCTCATCCCAGTATCCTCTGCAACCCTGGCATCCACCTCACAAATCCTCACACCCATGGCACAGCTTCCTCCACCAACAGAGCATTCACTAAGGAGGAGATTTGAGAAGAGACAGAAGAAAGTGAGCCTCAAGGCAATGTACACTAACATAGATGGTATTACAAATAAGGTAAATGAACTTGGAGAATGGGTACTAGAGGAAAACCCAGACATAATAGCTCTCACAGAAACAAAGTTGACGAAAACAATAATAAATGCAGTGTTCCCACAGGACTATTATGTTATGAGGAAAGAGAGAGAGAAGGAAGAGGTGGTGGTGGTTGTGTAGCTCTGCTGGTAAGAAAAGGCTAGGATTTTGAGGAGTTGGTAGTTCAGGGATGTGAAGGTTTCAGTGACTACATAATAGGAACAATAACAACTGGAGAGCAAAAAATTATAGTCGTCATATATAATCCACCACCAAATGACAGAAGACCCAGACAGGAATATGATAGAAACAATATGGCCACCATTAACATAATAGAGAGAGCAGCTTCTGTTGCTAGCAGGAATGGATCTGGACTACTAATCATGAGAGACTTCAACCATGGGAACATAGATTGGGAGAACAGAGACCCGCATGGAGGACCAGAAACATGGAGAGCTAAGCTGCTGGACGTGGCAACAAGAAACTTTCTAAGCCAGCACATCAAGGATCCAACAAGAATGAGAGGAGAGGATGAACCAGCAATGCTTGATCTGATATTTACCCTAAATGAGTGGGATATAAGGGAAGTCAAGATGGAAGCACCCTTGGGAATGAGTGATCACAGTGTATTGAACTTTGAGTACCTGGTAGAGCTCGGAATTACCCCCCCCCCCCCCCGAAAAAGAACTAGGAAACAAAAGGCTGGCATACCAAAAGGGAAATTATGAGATGAGAAGCTTCCTAAGGGAAATACCTTGAGACACAGTCCTCAGAGCTAAGTCTGTACAAGATATGATGGACTATGTCACCCAAAAGTGTCAGGAGGCAGTAAGCATGTAACGGGGGTGGAGGAAATAGCCCTCTTTTGTCCATTATTCCAACCCCCAGTTAACTAACGAGGCCGGGGGAAACAGCTCTCTCTAGTCCGTTATCCCGTCCCCAGTTAGCTAACTATTCTAGAGCACTCCCAGAGTTCTTAAGGCAACCTCTCTCGTTCAACACCTTGTAACCTAGGTATTTGACTACCTAGGTGCTAAGACTACAAGGCGCCGTAACTTGATCAGTTACCCGAAACTCTAGAGAGAACTCTAGAATACATTTCACTGCCACAAACGTATAAGAAACACGAACGGAAAGAGGAGACTAGTGAAGTAATTAGTGAGGGTTTGGGGTGAGAGGTAGAGAGGTGGGAGGAGCGAGGAGGGTCATTAGCTGAAAGTGAGAGTTTAGAGAGGGGTGGAGGGAGAGGTGTAGATAGGTAGAAGTAGAAGAGTAGATAGTAGAAGAGTAGATAGTAGAATTAGAAGAGTAGATAGTAGAAGTAGAAGAGTAGATAGAAGTAGAAGAGTTGCTGCCACCATCCATTCTAGACCATTACATATAAAACAAGGAATGGAACTTGTCTGAATCAAAATATTCTCAAAAGATGTTATTACCATGTATCAACTCCAAACATGTACTCATTAATATCATGAAACCAGTAACCACAGAGGCTTTCTCACCTCAACTCAAAGCTCTAGGGAACAAAGTTAAACAATTTAAATAATAAAGTCATAATTATATTTCACATGAAGTATCATAATTTAAGCAATGTTCAAGATATATATATGTAAAGTGAGTCATCCTCCAAGAATCTGAGAACACTACAACTGACTGCCCCTGATCATCACACAACACTTGTAAAACACGACCAAGTCACCTTAATGTTCAACTCACCAAGTGTCTGCCTATAGCTGGATAGAGGGGGGGGGGGGGTCAATAGTTGACAGACTGTCCCGCCCTGCCGGCCGACAGCCTCCCTGCTAGGCCGTCTTCTCTCCTCTGCTGGCTGCTGTTCTTCCCTTAATGCTCTCGAATCGATCTCTCTCTGAGTATATATTTAGGAACCTAGTAACTAACTTCGCCCACAAGTAGATAGCCTCAGGCACTCTACCAAGCCACTCCTTAAACGTCGGCATGTTTGAAGGCTACCAGGCTCCAATTATAAGATTAGCAGAAGCAAGGTGAAATTCGTATGATCTGACCACAGGTCACTTGAGGTCATTAACTCTTAGAGGTGTGAGATCTCAGGTCGACCAAACTGGCGCCTTCTTAAATCCCTGTCTGTGACTCGTGTATCTCTATGTATTTTAAATACAACTAAACCAAACACCTTTTACAGTGTTACAAGCAGATACATCCCGGCCCAAAAGGAAAAATCCGAGAAACAAAAGAAGAATCCATGGTATAATAGGGCAGGTATGGAAGCAAAGAAACTGAACAAAAGGGCATGGAGGAACTTCCGGAATAACAGAACACCAGAAAGCAGAGAGAGATACCAGAGAACCAGGAATGAGTATGTCAGGGTGAGAAGAGAAGCAGAGAAAAGTTATGAAAATGATATAGCAAACAAAGCCAAGACCGAACCAAAGCTACTCCACAGTCACATCAGAAGGAAAACAACAGTGAAAGAACAGGTAGTGAAACTTAGAACAGGCGAGGACAGGTATACAGAGAATGACAAAGAGGTGTGTGTGATGAACTCAACAAGAGGTTCCAAGAGGTCTTCACAACAGAACAAGGTGAGGTCACTGTGCTAGGAGAAAGGGACGTAAACCAGGCGGCCTTGGAAGAGTTTGAAATTACGAGAGAGGTGATCAAAAGACACTTGCTGGATCTGGATGTTATAAAGGCTGTTGGTCCAGACGGGATCTCGCCATGGGTACTGAAAGAGTGTGCAGAGGCACTTTGCTTGCCACTCTCCATAGTGTATAGTAGGTCACGGGAGACCTACCAGAAATATGGAAGACGCCGAATGTGGTCCCAATATACAAAAAGGGCGACAGGCAAAAGGCACTGAACTACAGGCCAGTATCCTTGACTTGTATACCATGCAAGGTGATGGAGAAGATCGTGAGAAATAATCTGGTAGCACATCTGGAGAGAAGGGCCTTCGTGACAAATCAACAACATGGGTTCAGGGAGGGAAAATCTTGCCTGACTGGCTTAATAGAATTCTATGACCAGGTGACACAGATTAAGTAAGAAAGAGAGGGCTGGGCGGAATGCATTTTCTTGGATTGTCGGAAAGCCTTTGACACAGTACCGCATAAGAGGCTGGTACATAAGCTGGAGAGACAGGCAGGTGTAGCTGGTAAGGTGCTCCAGTGGATAAGGGAGTACCTAAGCAATAGGAAGCAGAGAGTTACGGTGAGGGGTGAGACCTCCAATGGGCGTGAAGTCACGAGTGGAGTCCCACAGGGCTCTGTACTCGGTCCTATCTTGTTTCTGATATATGTAAATGATCTCCCGGAGGGTATAGATTCATTTCTCTCAATGTTTGCGGACGATGCCAAAATTATGAGAAGGATTAAGACAAAAGAGGACTGTTTGAGGCTTCAAGAAGACCTAGACAAACTGAAGGAATGGTCGAACAAGTGGTTGTTAGAGTTCAACCCAACCAAATGTAATGTAATGAAGATAGGTGTAGGGAGCAGGAGGCCAAATACAAGGTATCATCTGGGAGAGGAAATCCTTCAGGAGTCGGAGAAAGAGACTTTGGGGTTGATATCACGCCAGACCTGTCTCCTGCAGCACATAAAGAGGATAACATCAGCGGCATATGCCAGGCTGGCCAACATACGAACGGCATTCAGAAATTAGTGTAAAGAATCATTCAGAACTTTGTATACCACATATGTCAGGCCAATTCTGGAGTATTCAGTCAGAGCATGGTGTCAATATCTAGTCAAGGATAAGAATAAACTTGAAAAGGTTCAAAGATTTGCCACCAGACTATTACCCGAGCTGAGAGGTATGAGCTACGAGGAGAGACTGCGGGAATTGAACCTCACTTCGCTGGAAGACAGAAGAGTTAGGGGGGACATGATCACTACATTCAAGATTCTCAAGTACACACACATCCTTTCTGGGTATATACAACCCTGGTGGCACAATAAATTTAAACGAACTGGAATTCTATCTCAATTACGGCAACTGATCAATGTTACAGGTGATCTCAATGCAAACCACCCCACATGGAGTAGAGGTACCCAAAATACTGCAGGCACCGATTTATATAACTACTTAGACACTACACCATATAATATTCTTTCGCCGCCCTACCTTGCAACCTACTTTAACTACAGAACCAATTATGAAGCCTCATTGGACATCTGCTTTGGCTCTGCGCACTTTCAACATGAACTACAGTTTCATACTGGACCAGATATTGGCAGTGACCACAAACCCCTCATTATAAAATTTACTAACTTTCAGCCACCAACCCACCCCCTAACGCTCCCCAAGTGGAACATCAAGAAACTAGATAAGAAAAAATGGGCTGATACTGTCTGTCTCCCAAATACAGACGCTGTAGACCCAAACACGCGACTGTCCACAATCACCTCGGCCATAAATTCTGCAGCCACCCAAATGCTCAAGAAAACTTCAGGACATAGGTCCAACAAACCACTTAAACCGTGGTGGAACGCGGAATGTGCACAAACAGTCGCTTTACGCCGACGAGCCATACAAAAACAAAGACGTCAACCCTCCCTACAGAACTGGGTTAATCTATGGCGGGGTACAGCAGAAGCCAAAAAAACCATACTGTCAGCAAAGCGAGCATCGTGGGCAAAATTTTGTGATAGCCTCACACCCACTACGCCTCATTCAAAAGTCTGGGCTACATTTAACAGCATTAAAGGTCGCCAAACATTCCCTTCGTTTCCCCTGATGATCAACGGTTCACTCTGTCAAACACCTCAGGAGCGTGGAAATGTTCTTGCTGAATGTCTTAAAGTTACCCCCTCAACACCCTTCATGCCCAAGAACTCCCCCTCAGACAAGAAATTGACCGTGCCATTCTGCTACCCATGCCCGGCGTCGACAACTTGTACACCTTAAGCGAGCTACAATTAGCCTTAACCCGCCTACCTCTTGGGAAGGCACCTGGAGAGGATGGAATTCCATATGAACTCATTAAATATCTTCCATCAACTGCACATAGTACTCTCCTAAACTATTACAACCTATGCTGGACTCGCGGAAATATTCCCTCACAATGGCAGACCAGTTTATTCTTCCGTTCCTTAAACCAGGAAAAGACCCATCCCAACCTGCGTCATACAGACCTATCTCCCTACTTTCATGCCTCGGTAAAGTCATGGAAAGACTAGTACATACTCGCCTCCAATGGAACCTAGAGTATAATAATATTATACCGTCACTCCAAGCTGGATTTCGACCACAATGCTCCACACACTATCAAATACTCTGCCTTGAACATGAAATCCGCACCTCCCTCAGAAGCAGCAAATTTTGTATTATTCTCTACTTAGACCTCAAAGGAGCATTTGATAGCATTCCTCATCTTTGCCTCCTCGCAAAGCTTGCGCATTTAGTCATACAGGGAAGATTACTTCTATGGTTAAAATCCTGTCTTACGAACAGGACCTCTAAAGTCTATATACAAGGCGAGTTTTCCGATGGCATCCCAATACAAACTGGTGTCCCACAAGGCTCCATACTAAGCCCAACCCTTTTTGCTGCATTCTTAGCAGATTTGCCTAACACCCATCCTGTTCACCTCTCTGTGTACGCCGACGACTTAACATTGTATTATTCAGACAATGCCTTACCTAATACAGTCAACAATGCAAACAGCACTTGACCACCTCAGATTGGACACAACAATGGGGCCTTCAAGTTAGTACTACCAAAACCTATTATCAAATTTTCACTAAAGAGAGACTTGCTCATCTACCCACCCTCAATACACAACACTCCCATCCAACACGTACAAGAACATAAATACCTTGGCATCCACTTGCACTCGCCCTCACTTACCTGGAAAGCACACATTCAACACCTTAAACAGACGACACAACCCCAACTCGCCATACTGAAAGCCCTCACTGGCACCACCTGGGCAGCACACCATAAAATCTTGCTCCGTTTCTATGCAACCTACATTCGCAGCCAACTAGACTATTGTTGCCAAGCATATGCGTCGGCTGCGCCTACTAACCCACAGAGCCGAGAGGTCATCCAAAACAATGCCATGCGACTTATATGTGGCGCAATGCATTCCACTCCTATCCTCGGACTTTACGGGGAAACAGGCCTCAGAAGCCTAGCCACCAGACGAGACAATGTTTGCCAACTATCTGTCACTCTGTACCACTGCTCACCAGACACACCCATACAGATAAAAAAATTAACCCAACAGTTAACCCACATATCCCCCGCTTCCCAACCAATCACTCGCAACCTTTCTTCTCTCGGGCTACAAATAACCTCACTATAGACCTCTCTCTCTACTCCACAACTCGGAAACCCAACTTACTGTTCCCCTTATTCCACCTTGGCTTTATACAACTAATGCAGCAATACACCTTGAAGACAACATTCCAAAGTCTGCACCAAACTCAGCCATAGCCTCAGTCTTTCTCTCAACAATGAAAAATTGCTACCCAAATACCACAGCGATATATACAGATGGATCTCGCATCATGAACAACATGCCCCTCGGTCACTAGCTGTATGGATACCGGAATACCATCTCAAGCAGGGATGGCGGTTACCAAATCAACTATCTGTCTTCACAGCTGAATTATATGCCTTTTATCAAGCTCTCCAAATAATCACAACACTACCAATCGGGACATATACAATCTGCAGCGACTCCAAGAGTGCGATTCAAGCAATTACGTACTCTTCAACAACGTGCAAGGAGTTTGTTTACCCATGTCTTCAACTTCTTCATGAACATCTATTGAACGGTTATGTTACATCTATCCAATGGGTCCCAGTGCATTGTGGTATTCTCCATAATGAACTAGCAGATCAACAAGCCAAAGCAATGCACAACACACCTCACATTACCCGTCATCCAATTCCCCATGTTGCACGTAAAGGAGCCTTCAAAAATACCATCACCCAAGATTTTGCGACGAAATGGAAAACGTCATGCTCACCTTTGTACTATGGGTCCATTAAAAAGAAGTGGGAAACTTATCTTGTGATTCTTGTGGTTATCTTGTGATGATTTCGGGGCTCTAGTGTCCCCGCGGCCCGCTCCTCGACCAGGCCTCCACCCCCAGGAAGCAGCCCGTGACAGCTGACTAACACCCAGGTACCTATTTTACTGCTAGGTAACAGGGGCATAGGTTGAAAGAAACTCTGCCCAATGTTTCTCGCCGGCGCCTGGGATCGAACCCAGGACCACAAGTCCAGCATGCTGTCCGCTCGGCCGACCGACTCCCTCACATAATTGGAACTTGGAAACATGTCAGATATAAAAGCAGAGAAATTGATATAGCAATGACCAGATTAAGGCTGGGACACACTAAACTGGCCGCACACAGCTCTAAGTACAGAACAGCAACCCGTTCTCACACAAGACAGCACATATATGACTTAATGCTTAAAGTCAATATGTTGAATGAGATTTAGTACATATGTGATATATTCCAAGTTACCTTTTTTATCAAGGCCCAAACTCTTCCTCACGTACCAATTTACGTCTCACAGTACCCGTCCTTCAACGTAGATAGCAGAATAGTCGTGATTGGTTCAATTATAAGGAAAATTGTAGTTTTCATGTCCCACATGGGTTGTGAAATTTACCTTCTATTGTCCATGCTCTTATAATATTACAGATCAGCTATATCCTATTGACGACTCGTACTTTTGTTTTGAGAAATATTAGTTGTTCTTAGTAAATTATAATAAGCACTATAAATTATTACATAGAATAACAGTGCTTCACCAATCAATATTTTATACCATAGTTTGTGCTTTAAAAATCTTTAAAGAATGTTTTGTAGGAACGTTAACAGAAAACGATGTTACGTTATAATGTTTATGGGGTAAACTACTGCAAACAGATGGTATGGTGTCTACTATACCAAATATTGGATAGGTATAGGGTCCAATACCACCTGTTAGGTGGGTAAGGGGTCCAATACCACCTGCAGGATGGGTATGGGGGTCACATCCACCCACAGGATGGGTATGGCGATCACTTCCACCCACAGGAAGGGTATGGGGTCCAATACCATCCACTGGATGTGCATGGCGTCCACTACCACCCACAGGATAGGTATGGGGCTCACAACCACCCACAGGATGGGTATGGGGTTTAATACCGACCACAGGATGAGTATGGCGTCCACTATCACCCACAGGATGGGTATGGGGCTCCAACCACCCACAGAAAAAGTATGGTGTCCAATAACAATGTGCTTTAATATACTTACTTATCTCTCTCATCTCATTTTTCTCTTGTAATGTATCTTTATCATTTATCAATTCTGATTGAAATTACCTACTTAAAATTATCTGCTAGATAAAGGACCTGCCCGAAATGCTGCGCGTACTAGTGGCTTTAAAAGAATGTAAATACTGTACTATCCAATGTATTCTCACAAACCCAATGTACCTTCTTGTATATATAAAAATAAATAAATAAATAAATAACACCCACTGGATGTGTATGGCGTCCATTGCCGCCCACAGGATGAATATAGGGTCCAGTATCGCCCACAGGGTCGGTAGGGGGTCCACTACCGCCCACAGGGTTGGTAGGGGGTCAACTGCCGCCCACAGGGTCGGTAGGGGATTCACTACCGCCCACAGGGTCGGTATGGGGTCCACTGCCACCCACAGGGTCGGTATAGGGTTCACGACCGCCCACAAGGTCGGTAGGGCATCAACTACCGTCCAAGGGTCGGTAGGGGTCCACTACCACCCACAGGGTTGGTAGGGGTCCACTGCCGCCCACAGGGTTGGTAGGGGGGTCCACTGCCGCCCACAGGGTCGGTAGGGGGTACACTACCGCCCACAGGGTCGGTAGGGCGTCCACTGCCGCCCACAGGGTTGGAATGGTAGGAGGTCCACTGCCGCCCACAGGGTCGGCAGGGGGTCCACTACCGCCCACAGGGTCGGAAGGGGGTCCACTATCGCCCGCAGGGTCGCTATGAAGTCAACTACCGCACATAGTGTTTGCATAGTGTCCACTACCGCCCATAGTGTTTGTATAGTGTCCACTACCGCTCATAGTGTTTGTATAGTGTCCACTACCGCTCATAGTGTTATTATGGGGTCCACTACCCCTCATAGTGTTGGTATGGGGGTCCATTACTACCCACAGGGTGTGTCTGGGGTCTATTTTTTTCTGTATAGCAGAGGTGGCAATACTGCTTTTCCAAACCCATTTGTTGTCCAATGTAAAATATTTGTTGCTCGACTTGCAACAATTTATATATATATATATATATATATATATATATATATATATATATATATATATAATATATATATATATATATATATATGTCGTACCTAGTAGCCAGAACTCACTTCTCGGCCTACTATTCAAGGCCCGATTTGCCTAATAAGCCAAGTTTTCCTGAATTAATATATTTTCTCTAATTTTTTTCTTATGAAATGATAAAGCTACCCATTTCATTATGTATGAGGTCAATTTTTTTTATTAGAGTTAAAATTAACGTAGATATATGACCGAACCTAACCAACCCTACCTAACCTATCTTTATAGGTTAGGTTAGGTAGCGGAAAAAGTTAGGTGAGGTTGCCGAAAAACAATTCATGAAAACTTGGCTTATTAGGCA